>NC_051180.1:39718539-39931195 GCF_013339695.2 Rhipicephalus sanguineus | reverse complement strand
CGGGCATGCTGTCTAAACGCCAAACCAGAAAATTTTCTGTTGCCCCGTCTGTTCCCGGTTGCTGGTCCCGCTCTACTTAGGTCAATTTTTTGAAAATGTTGCCCGCCTGCCAGCGCGGCAAATAGCTCGTCCGCTTTCGGTAGCGGATACCTTTCGATGTCCAGTATCGGGTTTAGCGTGACTTTGTAATCACCGCACAGTCTGACTGAACCATCGCGTTTAACAACTTTACGACCGGCGTTGCGTACGGGCTTGTGGTCACGGGGTAATAATCCCTAGCTCTTGCAGCTTCGACAATTCCTGCTCGACAGCAGTTTTTTAGAGCGAAAGGCACGCTTCTTGCTTTGAAAAATCTTGGCTTCCGCGTCACCCCTTAAGAAAAGAGTAGCCTTTTCTCCCTGAACTGTGCCGAGTTCGTCCTTGAACAGGTCCTGATAGCGGTTTAGCAAGGACTCTAGTTTTAGGCGATCTCTCAGAGCCATTTGTGTTTCCCACCTGCATGTGGGAAGACCTTTTATTTGCGTCCAGTCCAGCTTGAGTGTTGTAGCCAACTGCGCCCCAGCAGCGGCTGCCGTCCTGGCGGAGCACGTACAAAGGCACTGTTGGCGCTGCGCGTTGTACTGGACTGCAACAAATGCTACTCCGCAGGGCTTCACGGTTCATTTGTATATGTTCTCAAGGTGACTTGTCCTGCGCAAATGAGCTCTGGGAAAAAGAGACGGAACTGTGATGACAGACATAACGGATACAGCAGCCCCCTGTATCGAGTTCATATTCATTGGTACGCCGTCAATAGCGACCTCGACCATGATTGGTTTTTGTCTTGCGTCTGCAGCAGGTTTTACACTCTTCAAATTGGTGCGTGGCAGTGACAAGGTACTAACATGCCGTTTATTTTTACTTTTCGATTCTTTTAGCTCTTTGCTCCGGCAAGCACTCTTGAGGTGGCCCTTTTTGTTGCAATGAAAACATTTGGCATTCGCATACGGACAAGAGCTGGCGGTGTGTTTCACCGATCCGCAGCGATAACAAGAGGTAGAAGCTTCCCCAGTGCTTTTAACTTTGTGCACTTGAAATTTCTGCTGCGCTGTTGAGCGCGTAGCAGATGCGCTTTGAATCGCAGCTTCAATGGCTATCGCACGATCAACTGCTGTCTGAAACTTTAACTGATTGTCTTCTGCAAATAAACTTCGTTGTATGTCAGCCCGAAGCAAACCACAAACAAATCTGTCCCTTAACGCTTGATCAAGAAAAGTACCGAACTCACAAGTTCGCGCGAGTCTACGCAGCTCTGCGGCATACTGAGTAATAGCCTCTTGCGGCAGTTGTGAGCGGCGATGAAATGTGGCTCTTTCGCCGATAATGAACAGTTTAGGAACAAAGTGGTTTCGCAGTAAGCTTAGAAGTTCTTCAAAAGACTTCTTAGCGGGAGTCTCAGGAGACGTTAACGACTTCAACAATGCGTATGTCTTCGGTCCTACTAGGCTTATCAATGTATCAGCCTTCTGGTCCTCCGAGACTTTGTTAGCACGCAAAAATGCTTGGAGGCGTTCTTCATAACTAGCCCAATCTGCTGAAGATTCATCGAAGGGTTCTACTTGCCCCAAGTGCGCCGACATCGTTTCGCTGACTTGTCTTCTTGTGGCAGTCCACCAAGGTCCCAAGAACTTCGTCGCCAAGAACTATGTCGTGTTCCAGGGCTTCCGGGTATGAAGACGCCGACAGTATTCAAACATGCTTTATTCGCATGCCAGCAACATAGCGATAACCAAGAGTGCCGAAGGAAAAGTGCCCCCGCCCCACCGCGCGCCAAGCGCTTTTATTCACATCGTGGGCGAGGGTGTTGCGATCATGTCCAGAAATTTTGGACATTGCCCCTCCAGCTTTTTCTGGAGCTTCACTGCAGTACTCCACCTTAACTGAATGGGTGGTGTTTTAAAAACACTATATCTAGACATATCAGCCGAATTTCAAGAAGTTTCAAGTAACATCGATTAGAGAGGGCTAACTTTGAATAACATGCGCAGAAACGAAACTTGGTCGTTATGCCGTTTTTGAGTTACAGCGAAATCTTGTGAGACCATGCGGTGAAGCCACATTCCAGGGGTTCTGGTTCAACAGTTTCCAAGAGAGCGCAAACTGCATTGAAATGTGGGAAGGTGGAACTGTAAAAACGAATTGAAAACGGTTCGCGTTGGTATTGCAATGGCAAAACATGTGTTGTCACTTGTCTCGATGTGAACATAGAGACAAAGTGGATTAAGGAGGATTAAGGTGTGGGGCAGTGTGGAGGAAGTTCATCAATGACAACTGGAGTGAATCGCCGTGGCTTAAGGCAGATTAAGGTGCAGAATGATGCGTAGACTCGTATAGAGAAGATGGATTCAAGGTGGATTAAGGTATGGAGCAGTATGAGGTAGTACATCAAACTTAATTGAAGTGAACCACAGTGGCCTAAGTGGATCAATGCATGGATTAATGCGTAAAGTTGTATAAAGCGAATGGATTAAGGTGAATTAAGGTGTGAGGCAGCATGACTAAACCCCAAATGTTATTGTGAAGTGTAAGAGAGTGTCTTAAGGCCGATTAAAGTGTGAAGGGGTATAGGTAGATGGATTAAGGTAGATTGGGGGGTGCGGATTAAGGTGAAGAGTATACAAAAGCTGGATTAAGGCGGATTAAGGTCTCGATTACTACAAAAAAGCTGGATTAATGTGAGAACGATATGGAGTGGTATAGAAATGTTATTTAATGTGAGTCAGAGTAGATTAAGGTGGATTAAAGTGTGAAAGGGTATAGAGATGATGGATTAAGGTGGATTGGGAACGGATTAATGCAGTAGATTAATAAGAAAGGTGGATATAAGGCGGATTAAGGCGTGGAATATTACAAAAAGCTGGATTAACGTGCGATAAGATACGGAGTACTACATCAATGGTATTGAAGTGAGTCAGAGCGGATTAACGTGGATTAAAGTGTGAAGGGGTATAGCGATGATGGATTAAGTTTGATTGAGGCACGGATTAACGCGTAGATTATACAGAAAAGGTGGATTAAGGTGCGATACGATATGGAGTACTACATCAATGGTATTTGAAGAGAGTTAGAGCGGATTAAGGTGGATTAAGTGGGAAGGGGTATAGAGATGATGGATTAAGGTTAATTGGGGTGCGGATTAAGATGTAGATTAATAAAAAAGGTGTATTTAGGCGGATTAAGGTGTAGATTATTACAAAAACTGTTGATTAAGGTGCGATATGATATGGAGTACTATAGCAATGTTATTTTATGTGAGTCAGAGTGGATTAAGGTGGATTAAAGTTGTGACGGGGCACAGGGTGTGTCCAGATAAGATCGAACATGAAGGTCCCGGTCACCATTCCCGATTTTGATAAAGCTTGCTGTATGTCTAGGCATTACACCCAGAACAATGGTTCGAAGTTAGTCCTTGCGAAAAAAATTTGTTCGCCTGAATAAAAAATATACAAATTTTGGCCGAAAAAAACACTTTTCCGGCAATTTAGCTATTTCTGAATTTTGAGCGCAGCTAGCGAAAGAACGGTGCACTTCTTGGTCGCAATATTTATTCCCCTTAAAGAACAAGTGAAATACAATCTTATGAGTCTATTGTTTTCTTGGCTTGTCGAACTACTTTTGAAGAAAAAAATTACAAACTTGGCAAATCGCACAAAATACCTGTGTTTGAGGAATATATTGCTGCAAACAAGTTAAAGTGAGAATAATAAAAATCGGTACATAAGAACTTTCCTACTTTCGCTCTCTTTTAAAATAATTTTCGCGGTTTTATCGCGCTCCATTTTACTCGATAACTGGGCTGAAACGTTAGTGATTTACCAAAAACGCCGAACTGTAAAATTAGTTTTCTCAAGAAAGCCATTTTTAATTTTTTTTTAAATCCCTCTGATTGAAGTCAAGGACATCATCTATCATTCTGCATAAATAACGTTGCAATATTTTGGTTGCTAACAAGTTATAATGCGTGAAATGTGAACAAGTCAGCCTAGCGGCCGCGTCGTTCGTTATGTGCTGAAACTCCGATATAAGTTGCTGAAAATACTTGTACGTGATATAATCTCAAATCAGCAGCTCCACACCAACAAATGCGCAGCCAGGTGTCATGGTTCAGTAAGCTTTGTCTTGAATCAGCCGCTTGATAAACCCGCAGCAGCAGCCGCTCGATGCTGCGGGCGCCAAGGATTTTTTTTAAAACCTCTTGGCGGGCGCTCACATTACATGAGTGCCGCTTCGACTGCGGATGAGCTCCGCTTGGGTGCTAAACTATGCTCAGAGGGCGAACGAGAGAAGGAATGCAGCATCACTGTGAAAGTGAAGGCTTTAAGTACCAACAAAAGCCATATTATACAATGAAAGCTCTGCCGGTACTTTTGCAGTGAGCGCTTCCAGTAGAGCGCTCATGTGTTGCTTTCTCTCTTCTGATGGCCTAAAGATAATTAGGTTCACTCTATCAGCAATATATGACACAAAGGAAGCCATTGACATCTAAAGAAATGTCTCATACGTGCTTCCGATGGTCGAACAACTCAAATTGCTGTTGTTCTTTATCTCGTGCCAGGACACTTGCGTCAGCCCGGCTATGAAAATAAGTGAGTGCAAGTCCTTTGCTTCATTAAAGCGCCGCTTTTACAATATTGTATTGTTGTATGTCCACAGATATAATATTCAACGCAAGCCGAGAGTTTATCACGATATTTTGTCGCTGCGGGCATAACAGGAGGGAGAAAAAATACATGCGTGCTGTATTGAAGGCGTGCACTGTGACATCGCCGGCGGAGCTTTCATTGTATAATATGGCTTTTGTTGGTACTTAAGAGCCTTTAACTTTCACAGTGATGCTGCATTCCTTCTCTCGTTCGCCATCTGAGCGTAGTTAGCACCCAAGCGGAGCTCACCCGCAGTCGAAGCGGCACTCATGTAATGTGAGCGCCCGCAGCATCGAGCAGCTGCTGCTGTGGGTTTGTCAAGCGGCTGATTGCAAGACAAAGCTTACTGAACCATGACACCTGGCTATGCATTTGTTGGTGTGGAGCTGCTGATTTGTGATTATGTCACGTACAAGTATTTTGAACAACTTATATCCGAGTTTCAGCACATAACGAACGATGCGGCCATTTGGCTGACTTGTTCATATTTGACGCATTATAGCTTGTTAGCAACCAAAATAATGCAACGTTTTTTTACACAGAATGATAGATGACGTCCTTGACTTCAATCAGACAGATTTTTCAAAAATTAAAAATGTCCTCTTTGTGAAAACTATTTTCATAGTTTAGCGTTTTCAGTCGATCACTTACGCTTCAGCCCGGTTATCGAGTAAATCGAGCACGATAAAACCACGAAAGTTCAATTTAAAAGAGAGCAAAAGTATCAAAGATCATATGTACCCATTTTTATTATCCTCACTTTAACTTGTTTGCAGCAATATATTCCTCAAACACAGGTATTTTGTGCGATTTGCCAAGTTCGTGATTTTTTTCTTCAAAGTGCTTCGACAAGCATAGAAAACAATAGACTCATAAGATTGTATTTCACTTGTTCCTTGAGGGGAATAAATATTGCGACCAAGAAGTTCACCGGTTTTTCGCTAGGTGCGCTCAAAAATTCAGAAATAGCGGGATTGACAGAAAACTGTTATTTGTGGCCAAAATTTATATATTTTTTCAGGCGAACAAATTTTGTTTTCGCAAAAATAACTTCGAAAGCATTGTCTGGGTGTAATGCCTAGACCTACAGCAAGTTTTATCAAAATCTGGAATGGTGACCGGGACCTCGTTTTCGATCCTACCTGGACAATACCCTGTACTACAGCCTTCACACTTTAATCCACTTTAATCCACTCTGGCTCACATAAAATAACATTGCTATAGTACTCCATATCATATCGCACCTTAATCCAGCGTTTTTGTAACAATCTGCAGCTTAATCCGCCTAAATACACCTTTTTGTATTAATCTACATCTTAATCCGCACCCCAATCAACCTTAATCCATTATCTCTATACCCCTTACCACTTTAATTCACCTTAATCCTCTCTGACTCACTTCAAATACCATTGATGTAGTACTCCATATCGTATCGCACCTTAATCCACTTTTTTTGTATTAATCTACACCTTAATCCGTGCCCCAATACACCTTAATCCATCATCTCTATAGCTCCTCATACTTTAATCCACCTTAATCCACTGTGACTCACTTTAAATAACATTGCTATAGTAGTCCATATCATATCGAACCTTAATCCAGCATTTTGTAATAATCTACACCTTAATCCGCCTAAATACACCATTTTGTATTAATCTACATCTTAATCCGTACCCCAATAAACCTTAATCCATCATCTCTATACCCCTTCACACTTTAATCCACCTTAATCCGCTCTGACTCACTTCAAATACCATTGATGTAGTACTCCATATCCTATCGCACATTAATCCACCTTTTCTGTATTAATCTACACGTTAATCCGTGCCCCAATCAAACTTAATCCATCATCTCTATACCCCTTCACAATTTAATCCACCTTAATCCGCTCTGACTCCAAATACCATTGATGTAGTACTCCGTATAGTATCGCGCTTTAATCCAGCTTTTTTGTAATATTCCACGCCTGAAGCACCTTTTCTGTATTAATCTACGCCTTAATCCGTTCCCAATCCACCTTAATCCATCATCTCTATACCCCTTCACACTTTAATCCACCTTAATCCACTCTGAGTCACTTCAAATAATTTGCTATAGTACTCCACATCGTGTCGCAACTTAATCCGCCTTTTTAATCTAATCTACACCTTAATCCGTACCTCAATCCACCTTAATCCGTCATCTCTTTACCCCTTCACACTTTAATCCACCTTAATCTACTCTGACTCACATTAAATAACATTATATAGTACTCCATATCGTTCTTACATTAATCTAGCTTTTTTGTAGTAATCTAGACCTTAATCCGCCTTAATCCAGCTCTTGTATTAATCTACACCTTAATCCGCACCACCAATCCACCTTAATCCATCATCTCTATACCCCTTCACACTTTAATTCGCCTTAAGACACTCTGTTACACTTCAAATAACATTTGGGGTGTATATCATGCGGCTTCACACCTTAATTCACCTTAATCCATTCACTTTATACAACTTTACGCATTAATCCGTGCATTGATCCACCTTAGGCCACTGTGGTCCACTTCAATTAAGTTTGATGTACTACCTCATACTGCTCCATACCTTAATCCACCTTGATCCATCCTCTCTATACCACTCTACGGATCATTCTGCACCTTAATCTGCCTTAAGCAACGGCGATTCACTCCAATTGTCATTGATGAACTTCTCCACACTGCCCCACACCTTAATCCTCCTTAATCCACTTTGTCTCTATGTTCACATCGAGACAAAGTGACAAACACATGTTTTGCCATTGCAATACCAGCGCGAACCGTTTTCAATCGTTTTACAGTTCCACCTTCGCACATTTCAATGCAGTTTGCGCTCTCTTGGAAACTGTTGAACCAGAAACCCCTGGAATGTGGTTTCACCGCATGGTCTCACAAGATTGCGCTGTAACTCAAAAACGGCATAACGACCAAGTTTCGTTTCTGCGCATGTTATTCAAAGTTAGCCCTCTCTAATCGATGTTTCTTGAAACTTCTTGAAATTCGGCTGATATATTTAGATATAGTGTTTTTAAAACTCCACCCATTCAGTTACGGTGGTGTACTGCAGTGAAGCTCCAGAAAAAGCTGAAGGGGCAATGTCCAAAATTTCTGGGTATGATGGGCCGCGTGACAGAGTATCGCACAAGCACACGTGTACAGATATGCGACAGCACCGAATGAAGGTGGTAGCCCGGTCAAAGGCAATGTCTAGAGTCGTGTCTGCTAGCCGGGTAATGTCGTCGACAGACTGTGTCAATAGAGCCGGCGACATGTCGGAACCTGAAGTCACCTTTTGCGTTGGTGAGGTATAGGCCGTCGGGGCTGGTAGCCCTGGAAAGTGCTACGTAGACCGACTTCAGTGGATGGCAGTTATAGTATCCGAATGCTACCTGGGCGTCTGTGGCCCTTTGTGACTTATATATAGCTATGGCGTTTGCTTGTGCAAGGGGAAGCTGTGCCGTCTTACACGAGATATTTTTCTAACGTATGTCGTGGTTGTGGTGGTTCACAGTCCCACGGGCATTCATTTGAATTGTATTGAGTGTGTGCAGCAGTCACGTGCATCGTCCTAGCTGGGACGCCAATGCCTACCGTGGACGTTGGGAATTCAAGCCACAGTCGCAAGAGGTTGCCTTGTTCGTCACGATCGATGTACCATAAGGTGCCCATGGTTGCATTAACGAGGCCGTCGCTTACGTCGATGTTGGCCGCAATCGTGTACGGCTTGCTGATGCTCATCTAAATTGAGGCCGGCAGGCTACTCATATCACTTGCGTTCATTTTGGCCACCTTGGTCAGGGCATCCCTGTTTACATGCTCGTTCTTACAGCCAGTTAGTTATCGCATGCGGGATGACATAACACGTTGTCCGCAGCGTCGAGACAACGTGCGTTATAGCGGTCGACGTCCGCATTGCTGTAGTATAGCCGTATGCCATCAGGGCACTTAGCAGCAGCTTCTTCACGTGTCACAAAGCAACTCTCAATCAATCTGACGTTATCCTCGGTCAGCATGAGGTCACCGCCCAGCCGCATATGAACAGAAGAAAACACTCGTCATTCTGGCACACCATGTGGACGAGTGGATGGCAGACGAGCGTCTTCCAGGCGTGTTCTGTCTTC
Source organism: Rhipicephalus sanguineus (assembly GCF_013339695.2). Classification (NCBI taxonomy): domain Eukaryota; kingdom Metazoa; phylum Arthropoda; class Arachnida; order Ixodida; family Ixodidae; genus Rhipicephalus; species Rhipicephalus sanguineus. Next base: position 39,922,376 of record NC_051180.1, on the reverse strand, counting down.
AGCTCCTTCACTTGCCTTGCGTTTCAGTGTATGTTCACCGTTAATGCGTTGAGACTGTGAATCATTTGTGGCACATACCTACATAACATGAACTGTGGTATGCGGGTATGTGCCACACGTGACTGAGGGAAAGGATTTCATGACGTACGTGACAGGTGTTTTGCGTTATTCATGTCATGACCAGTGAAATGTGATCGTCATATAGTGATCCCCTGCTATGCGAATTTTGGTATATTACAATTTATGGAGACAGACGAGCAGGAGAGCGCCCGTACGTAGACAGACAGACAGACAGACAGACAGACAGACAGACAGACAGACAGACAGATAGATAGATAGATAGATAGATAGATAGATAGATAGATAGATAGATAGATAGATAGATAGATAGATAGATAGATAGATAGATAGATAGATAGATAGATAGATAGATAGATAGATAGATAGATAGATAGATAGATAGATAGATAGATAGATAGATAGATAGATAGATAGATAGATAGATAGATAGATAGATAGATAGATAGATAGAAGCGGCCAAAGTGCCTGAGGTTCGCTAAGAAATGCTTCGCATTTAAAACAAATCGTTATAATAGTGCTGATACGAGTAGAAAGTATTCGAACGCTGGAAGACTTAAATGTTGCAAAAAGAACAATTCTAAATTGTGCTCGGTACTGTGCTCCACACGTTACGCGTTGAAAAGAAAGTGGACTGACTCCTGATTTACTGATACTTCACGACTCAGAACGGCTGAACTGTCGATTAAAGAATTTATATCACTGATATGTAGCCGAATAAAGACTTAAAGAACTAATATCCGCATGACAATGTGTAATGGCACTTGGGCGAGTGCTTTCCACGTCATAAATGTCTATTAATGAAGCTTACAGAGCTCTTGCGACACTGTAGTATGGAATTCTGAAAGCAATACACCAAAGAAGTGCAGATACTAACTTTACCGGTGACGATGTTCTTTTCTTTTTCTTTTTGTGTTTTTCTCTTGGATAATAAAATGCTTACAGGGAATCACACACACGACAGGAATAAACGAGTGACGTTCCCAGTAATTAATATTACGTAACATTAATCAGAGAGCTTGACATTGCAATATTCCTGCCGTCAAAGGCGAATGACCTTTCAGCCAAACAAATAAGGTGTACGGGACGTCGCAGAAGTCACGCGAACCACGAAAGCTTCGATGACAGCAGCCTCACTGATGTCGTTGTGGAATATTGGTAAGAAAATCGTGCCTGCGCATCCCGGCATCCCCGCTTTTTTTTAAACGTGTCATCATCATCATCATCATCGTCATCATCATCCTGACTACGCCCACTGCAGGACAAAGGCCTCTCGTATGTTTCGCCAATCAACCCAGTCCTTGCTTGCTGCGGTCACGTTATCTCCGCAAACTCCTTTATCTTATCTGCCCACCTAATTTTTCGCCTCCCTGCGCGCGCTTATCTTCTCATGGAAATTCAGTATGTTACTCTTAATGACCAGTGTTTATCTTGCCTACTCGATACATGCCCTGCACATGCCCGTCTCTTTTTCTTGATTTCGACTAAGATGTTCTTAACACCCGTTTGTTCTCTAAAAGAGAGAGAAAAAAAGCAATTGTTTGTGAATTAGTAAGCTACAATTTCACAATACTGAACACACCACTCTTACCTCTAGAAGACGCTTGGAAAGCGCGAAAATGTGCGAAAAGGAAATATGGGTGGCGACGCCACCTTGAAATTCCCGTAGCAAAAGCCATGACGTCGTAAATTCTGACGGCGTCTACTGGGTCATACGTAGTTTCCAATCGGTGAAAATAAAGTGCATCGCTCACTGAAAGTGCCACAGATTTAACATACCAAGTTTCAGCAAATCAAATGTTGAGCCAATGTCGCCTCAATACGGAAAATACATTTTGAAATCCGTGACGTCACGCGCAGAGGTTTCGGCACGAAATTTAAAAATGAAAGTTTGACCTTGATTTTCTCGTCTATTAATGAACATATCGGGATAAAATTAACGAGATTAGAGTTCTGAGAGTACAATTTATCAATCTAAACTGATTCATTGTTTCGCTTTATTGTCCATTTAAGGTTACACCTATCATTTTCCTTCCATGGCTCGCTGCGTCGACCACGGAAAGGAAAATGATAGGTGTAAACGCGTGTGCAGTTGTGCAAATGTCGCTTGCAGCGGCATCTTTGACGGCGCGCTCCTTTCGTGACGACGTTTGAATATCTAATGACGTTTTCGCAAAGACGTTTTTAACAAGTCCATAGGAGCCTAGCCAGGAAATCAGGTAAAAATTGTGTAAGATTTACGCGACTATATAATAAAACTTTGGATCCGGCGAAATTGCTTTCGCATTAGCTTATTTTCAGGGGTACTCAGCCGAAAAAAAGCGCCAGGTCATTTCGGTGTTTAATAAGTACAGATAACACAGTCTAAGGAGTGAACCGATTCAAAGCGTAGCTACAAGGTATGTATACGTCTTCTTTACTTCGACATTTCAGCACTAGGCCATGTCCCAGTGCAGATTTCTACCGTTCGGTCTTCCCGAATACACACGTACGGAGGAACATTTTGCCGATTTTCTTCTTGTTGATTTTTGTCTACGTCCGCTTAATTGAGACACTCTTATTTATCATGGAGTTTAAAGGACCCCTGACAGCAAAATTTTTGTTCGCGACTTTTTGCTGTAATTTGTAGCTTTGTGTCTGGTAATCTCTAAATTAAATCGTAAATGCTCTAGCGTATCGTAAAACTAATTCTGGCGTAGTTAATTGTGACCATTTTAGCATCACTTCAAAACGCCCGCCTAAAAACCACAATAAACGGGCGCGCCCATGCGGGGGAGCGTCAAAGACCACGTGCACTCAAGCTGTGGTGACGTTGAAAGCGCTACCTCGAGAGAAGCCCGGCAACAGAGCGAGAGGGGTGCGGAACAGGAGGCCTCGCCGGGTGCCAGTCGTCGTATTGTGCACGTGCGCCCTGCAAACATTCTGTGACGTCCACAATACTTGCTTTACTCGTGGAACGTCGCACAGGGCCTCTGTCTATACGTCATACCAGCATGTCGCAAGGTGCAGCCAACTCAAGTGAGCACTCACGGTTACTTTAAAACCAAATTAAGATATCTTAAAGGCAACTTTCATCACTAATAATCGGTCAGATGGCCCCTGTATACAGGAAACTCAAACAACACAAAGATCTCGGGGTTTCAATTTTGGTGTCTGGGGTCCTTCAAGCTACTATCATGTCGTTTTCTTTCACCAAGATTATCAAACAAAATGAGTCAGGAAAGTCTCTTTTTTTATTCTTCATGTATATACACAGATCACATTTCATTTTTGGCGCATTTTCTGGCTGAGGAAGGATGTCTTGCCAAGTGAAGCGTGACTCCGCATATAACAGTTCACCGAAGACAACGGCGACGCCATCTTTTGCGAAGCACAGCTTCGGGGATCGAGTGGCAAGACATTCGGTCCTACCCATAGGGTGTGCCGGTGGTTTCTTCAGCCGTGATATCCATGGCCGTGACCGTAGCCGTGTCCGTAGCCCTGACCAAGCCCATGCCCGTAGCCTCCGTATCCGCCATAGCCTCCATAGCCGCCGCGGCCACCGTATCCACCATATCCACCGTATCCACCGTAGCCTCCATACGATGCTGGGTGCTGAATGTGCGTGGAGTAGGAGAAAGCCCGACCAGCTGGATAGCCGCCGTAGCCACCTCCGTATCCTCCGTAGCCACCTCCGTACCCTCCGTAGCCGCCTCCGTAGCCGCCTCCGTAGCCACCGTAGCCACCTCCGTATCCGCCGTACCCACCGTAACCGCCGTAGCCACCACCAAGGAAGCCAGCCGACGCAACAGCAGCCATAAAGGCCAGGGAGACCAATGTAATCTGATTGAGGAAAAAGAAAAAAAAATGTCGAAGTCAGCATGGCACGTGAACGACCACACCGGAAAACCCTACTTTCTTGCTCACCCTTCTGCAGGGCGCTCCTGCGCGGTTGGTAAGCTGTCTTGATCTTATAGAATGCATGGACTCCGCTTAGAAATACGACCATGCAAATCTGTTGCATCACTGGCCGAGCACGAAACATCGCTGAGGTATCAATTTTATTCTAGTTTAATATTCCAGAGAGAACAGCTTATAACAAGCACATGTTTTGTTTTCAATCCCAGCAAAGATATTGATTTTGAAGTTGGCGTTCGTATTCGTTTCAGCAGCATTTAATACACACAAACAAGTTGGCGTCCACGTAGTTCGCTGAATGATTCTGAATAGAGTTATTCAAGGTTCATCAGTCTTCCTCAGATGCTTCCTCAGGTGCCCCTCTTTAAGGGGTCCCATTCAAATCACTGAAGAAAAGTGGTGCTCCGATTTACAGAGCTCGGACCTACTTCCTCTGGTCCGGGCCGTCCAGAGGGCCCACGATACGGTGGTAAGGCTTGGCTTACCCGTCCCCACGTGGGACAGGCCCGACATGCTGCCTTAGGGCAGCTTGGCTATCTCTCAGGGCTGTTGTCAATAAAGTTCACCATATCCGTATTCGTATCAGTCTTCCGTCCAACAAAATCTTGTTGCACGCTAGCAAGGAGAAACGAAACTTTGTAGGTATTGCTTGGTTCTGATGGCTTGGTGGGATATTACATAATTAATGCGGTAAACGAAAAGCAACGCAAGCCTGTCACAGTTAGGTAAGCGAAGTACACAGGTGCTTGATGCTCATTTAGGAGAGGGCCAGCCGAGTTTAATCCGCCACAGATATGTTCCTAAACACGAGGCCAAGTTCACCGCTATTATATCTAAATGTCACACCGCACGAACGAAACTATCCCTGTTTTTCTGAACAGCCCCTCTAAATCCTCTTCTTCACTTATCTTAAAAATTGTGTATTTCAGTATTTTACTTGTCATTCAGCTTTTCTTTCCAAACGTTTGCTTACACTTCACACAGAACATTTTCTCTTTGTTAAAGCACCTAAAATACGTAAACTCAATACCAGTGGAAATTCTGTTGACTAGAATGTCTCTGTCAAGGGCCCTTCAAAGTTAACCCACTTCTGGTCTTTCATCATCTTGATGCTATCAGTCTCCAAGAATGCAAACTAGGCAATTTAACTGTCACGTGGATCCTCGACTTACCATCGACTTCATTTTTTCGTTGCTTGACAGAGAGCTGTTCGGTGCGGAGCTCGACGGCCAAAGCACGGTTCACACTGCTCGCCATGTTGGTGCGGTGCGCGCTTTTAAGGCGACTCCCCGGCCAGCCTCTTCGTGCGTGGCTGTACACGCGTAAACAAAGTACGAAAGAAAAAGAGGTCACAACGCAACTTGTATGAGTGAAAGGTACGGAGCGGAGGAAAAGAGGGGGGGGGGGGGGCTGCTCTTCACGGAAACAATGGCACACCGCAACAGGGCGCCGATCGACCCCCCCCCCCTGCCCCCCGTCCCAGACCCTGCAAAGCTGACCACACCTATAAGCTGTGTCTTGCTGTTCACTGCGCTCTCACTTGTCTCCTTCCCAGGAGTGGTATTGACGGTCGGCGGCCTTCGGAGCACGCAAATTGGGCGCGCACGAGAGGGCCGGACTTTGTGTTGCTCTTTGTACGGTATCGTGCATTCGAGATCGAGCAACTGTCACCGCTCCCTCTCCCCACCAGAGGCCGTCAATAAGACCCGTCATTCGGCAGAAAAAAAAAAGTACGATTCCGGGTTTAGCTCACGCTCCGCTTCCACTAGGCGTAAGATAGCACATGACTTGGGCAGTCTCTTTCTTACCGCAACCTCGTCCTTAACGCATGATCCAGTTTACATACGCAACACATCTTCATTACAGCCCTTAACCCTACACAAGTCCTCAATACGGTGCTTTAGAACCTCTGATGCTCTGATAGCGATTATAGACATCACGAAAATTGACCAGACGCACACTTGCGCAACTAACGCTTATTACCGCACTCTTTATTACGAAACATTCATACTGAATGTCTTGATTCTGCTTTACTGTGTGTCATTAGCACAAGGAATATCCGTCCTGTAGGCGCGAATAAAACGAGGTCAGGAATCTAATATATTCAAGAACTTGTGAATATGAATAAATTATTTCTACAGAAGTTCGTGTTTATGGTCGTAGCAATGATGACATTTAGATTTCATGTTTTATACGAGCTCATATTACTGCTTTGTAAATGAAATTACAAGAACTATGTGGCTAAAAATCTTTATAACTTCTTTTGGCTTTGTTAACGCGTGTCTCCTTCTTATTGTCCCTTATTGAATATACAGATAAATGGTGCATCATTTTTGTTCGTTTTATTGCGGCGTCATTCTGTGATGACATCGCAAGCTTTCCGTCAAATGAACTGGAGTTACATATCTTCATCAGTCTGCGTATTAGATGTTGCGGATTAACAAACATAAATTCATATACCACATATCTAGAAGGCGTGTGAAATAAGCTGATAACTCAACGGCTTTTTTTTTTCATGTATATATATATCACGAATTTTGCACTGACGCTGCTTCTTACGTAGGAGCAATACAAGCTTTAGCCGCAACCGCGGTCACATTTCAATCATTGCCCGCCCGTGCTTTGAAATACGAAAATGTCGGGCTGAAAATTAAAAATTGTCCTGCTTAACAGCCAGGCTTTCCCCGTGCTGATGTGCGCTTGCGAGTCGTGTTCGTTGAAGAAATATGAAAGAAATAAAGCTAGATACGTTTAAGCTATGGTGCTGGCAAATGCTCTATAGAATCGCATAGGCTGCCCAACGAACCAATACATCATTCATAAAAGAGATGAATCCCAATTATGATTCGGAGCAGATAAACTAGGTTACTCACACGGTGCGCTGCGTCTTGTTCCTCAAGAAACTAATCTTCGAACATATAAAGCCATTATTCGTCCCATCCTCGAATGTCGTTGTATTGTGTGAGATCCTGATATTTTAATACCACAGTGTCTAAACTGTGGTAAATAAAAAAAACTAGAATCAGTGAAAAAACAAGAGCGTGTTTTGTTAGGAGATATAACGAGCATTTTTCGCCGTCTCATTTTCTTCCCAAGCTTGGTCTCATTGCTCTTGCAACGCGTCGCCGTCTTGGTTGCCTAAAATTTCGTTACATGTAAATCAACTCGCCTCGTCCCCCTTCTCTAGATAAATATTCTTACTTTCTCCGAGCCTCCATCGACAAGGAGTCATCATGTCCTAAATGTCAGCTTTTTTTGTCAACCGCACTGACTATTTAAATACAGATTTTTCCTGACAACCATCGAAGCCTGCAACTCAGTACCGGAAACTATTCCTTCTCTAACGCCCACAGAATTTATGCAAACTTCCTTGTAAATAATCCTATGTTTGTTGATCCCACTCCTGCGATAGCCCCATTAAGGCTGCAGTTTGTATAAAATAAAAATAAATCAGTGCAATGAAATGAAATGAAATGAAATGAAATAAAAATGAAATTTTGGATTCTTCATGGAGGGCTGCAGGTTGAATAGGGTGAAAATTAATCGTTAAGAAAAAAAAAAAAACTTGGAGGACGCTTGAGCTTCGCCTTCAAGAGTAGAACGCGATAGCCTAATAGGGCCCGGTGCGCATCGCCTTCTCAATTGCTAGCCTGCTTCGGTTCCCGGTGCATGCCTCAACCGTGCCGTAAGGAAGCGAACGACTGTGCGGGTAACATTGGCCGTTTCAAACTGTCCTAGAGTGTCTACTGCAAGCACAGTTGTTAATGCCCACTACGTCATAAGTCTTCCTTTTGCTAATCAGCGAAGGGCCCAGTACGCGTCCGTAAGGCAACACGCTAACCTACGCAGCTGCTCACTTTGTTGATGCTTTTGCAGCTCATGATGATTAAATGTGTCTGAGTGCTTTGTAATGGGGGAGCCTTTAAAACACCCGCTCGTAGCGCGATTCACATGTTTTGCCACCTGGCACGATTCTACGCTGCTGCCACGCAATATCACATGTGTTAAGGAGACTCCTTCCACTGCATGACATTCATAGTTTTGTTTTTTTTTTGTTCCGAAGAATTTTAAGCAACAGCGTGGCTCTGTGGTAGAACACCTGATTGGCACGCAGATGACCTGGGTTCGATTCTCACTCGAACCTAACATTTTTATTATTTATTTCATTTGCATCTTTCTCGAGTTTTCGGTCACGGACAAGATGATGATTTTTCGCTCGCAACCAACGACGCCGACACCGTCACCGACGCCGACACCAGAACTTCTGCGAAACGAGCTCTTTAACGCTGCCGCGTTAAAACGAAGAAACTGTACTAAATAGATATCAATGGCGTTGATATATACACTCATGGCGTCGGAAAGAGTCGTTGATTGTGTTTATAAACTGCGAGTCTCTCAACCAACACGAACAGGATGCCAACCCAGTACCTGCCAACAGTTACTACCAATCAAAGTAGTACCACTGTCTCGCAAAGATGCCTTGTCATTTAATACAAGCCTACGGGAGACTCGGACAAGCATAGGTCGGCAAACTAACCCATGAGTCGACTCACTCAGGCTCAGTCAGGCTCAGATGGAGCCGTGAGTTGACTCCGGGTGAGTAATATTTTGGTGAGGCTGAGTCCGAGTAAGCCCTAAGGGCACAATATATTTCATGAGTGAGTCTGAGTGAGCTCAACATTTTATGCCTACCTATGCGGACAAGTGTGCAAACCCTTCCTGAATGCGCTTTGGACTAATACATTTAAGTTCAAACGTTCACTACAAAAAACAGGTGGCGTGGTAAATAAGCGCAAGGTTCCTCAAGTACGACCGTACAGCGGGAGAGCTTGTGTTGCGCTAGTTGTTTAGTTTAGTCTGCGATTATTTATGTAGACACATCGAGAGGCAGTGACCATGAAAAGGGGTCTCAGTATTTACGCGTAACAATAACAATAATTTCATCACGTTTTATATGACGGTAATTGTGATGCACAGCCTTTGATAACATGATACAGGCAGTTCCACGCGAAAAAAAAAAAACAAAAAAGTGATAACAGTGAGATTGGTTGATCGACGTGTTTTCTACAGGCTCAATTTGCATGATAATCTGGACCAGAACTTGATTCTCATGTTCATTTCTTTCATTGTTCATTAGCCTCTACATGCGGCTGCTCCACACCCACTACGCCGGCTACGTTCCTGGCGCATCGAACTTCAAAGCTGGAAGGTGAAACGTTTTCTGACTTTCGGAATGGATAGCATGGCAGTCACACTAATCGCCAAGAAATCGTGCTGCTTTTATGCATTTCAGATTTCAAACATATCTGTGCTTTTCGGTAAAGGTGTTACTGGAGCTCAGTAGGGATTATTATGCACTAAAGAAACCGCGAAAACTGCACTACTTAAGTAAGAGTCCCAGAAGCTTTTGTAGTAGGAAGACAGGAAGGCGCATACTCAATCTGCGTTTACAGGCGGTATGTGAATGGAAACTCTGGAAGAGGATGGTGGAGGGGAAGGGGGGGGGGGTTGTATAGTCATAAATCATTTCTCCTCCTTCCCCTCCCTTTCATCCTGTACCCACACATCTCACCTACAACTCAAACTATTTGTTATGTGTTTTATTTCTTTTTATCGCCTACGCGGGGTAAATTATAACATTAATTTCCCAAATGCCGCACTCTCCTCCTTTTCACTGCATTTCACACTAGCGAAAAAGTTATTTCGTCTGACCTTGCAGGGTTAATGCTCGCTGACTTTGACTGAGATAATCAAGGTGTCCAAAAAAAGGAAACTTTCTGTTTTATCTCAGACTCACAGTGTCGTTGCAATCTCCTTCGCGTGCCAACAAATATGTGTCTCAGTATGCAACCTCGGTGACACACTATGAGAACCGCGTAGGCATGCCATTGTGTTCAAGCAACTCGCGCGGGCATACTTCTCGCCCGTAATTGCCGTGTCCATCCTGCTTCGGAAGCGAAGTGCCCGCGCTGTGCAAACCGGTGTTCGGCTCTGGCGTATTCGCCACCGAAAGGCGCCGACTGCTTGCGAGGCGCGGCGTTTCCCGTGAGGCTATCTCAGGGGTGCGTGGAAGTATGGATTGCCATTGTGTACGCGCGGTTTTCTCTAATGACGCCCTTTGTCCACAGACCAAGGCCAACTCAGCGCGCGCCATTTTTCGAGGGAGGCCTAACAGATTCGGCCATTGTGGGCTCTGCCCCGAGCGCGCAGCGCTGTTCTCGAAGCCTGTTACGTTTCTCTTTGCTTTGTCTTGTTTGTTTTTGTGGAGTTTTGTTCTGCGGCCGGTGTCAGTTTAGCCAAGTCCGGCGTTCGTGTTGTTCCTTTGTCTCCCCGCGTCTGCTTAGCCATGTCTTGTTCAGCTCGCACGCGCAACCGCAGCACTCATCAAAGGACACTAAACGTTTTCATTAAAATGTATGTTCATGTAGTAGGGGCGTACAATTGATACCGGAGAAAGGACATTGCTCTAAAACTCGTGCAAAGTAAACTGAAGTGCCGCTTAGCACCGTTTCTTGAATTCAAGGTATTGCTGACTTCCTGTGTTCTACGGTAGATATGTGCTACATTGACATCCCTGCTTTTCTCATATGCCCTTGTTTAAAGAAGTCCTTTAATTCTACAGGGCAAGGTGTTCTCACGCACAGGCTTTTGTCGTTCTAAGTCGCAATAATCTTTTTTTCTTCACCGACATTATCTTATATCGAGAATACATGTAAGTGCGCAAAAGGTTTCGCAAGGTACATGTACCTTAAATAAGGTCGAATTTGGGAAATACCTAACCTACGCAAGGCGAGTACGTACGCCATAGCATTACGCATTGTCGCTCCCTTGGTGTAGTCAAGAGGCTATAACACACGATGGTGTTTTTCTTTTCTTTTCCTTTGCTGTGGCACATGCTCGTGATTTCTCTGTGTCCTGTTTTCCACGCGCTAAGCCTCGCCACGAATTTATACCAACTCGCCCAGTGCACCTCTTTACTTCAGCAAATCATTTTAGTGGGCACGACGCTTGTATGATTTCAGGAGTTACACTCACACACCGTGATCGAACCAGGCCTGCCACGTTGTTGTACAATTTCTCGTATTAACTTCGTTGTTGCCAATCCTAGGACATTCTTTACATCCACTGCAGCACCAGTAATCTGTGTCACGAGCTTGAAGGCTTGAAGACATCAAGAGTGCTGTACAGATGTCACATTCGCCAAATAAAGAAAGGGCGCAGGTAGTCACTCCTACTAATTTGTTTCAACTGGTACAGAACAGTTTCTATGGAAACAGTTCTGTACATATAAGAAAAAAAGTAAATTTTTCAATGATAGTTCTATGAAAAGAACACGCTAGGAATGCGATAGAAGAGCGATCTCTGAGCCTCTCCCTTCGCATATTTGCGCATTGAAAATACATAAATAAAAGTAGATACACCACCTTCACTCAGTATTAAAGTAACAGGCGATATTGCATTTTAAAGCGTCAGTCCCAAACTCGATATATAAGGAAGAATTTTCATTTTACTCTCAAGGTATGCGAAGTAAACTTTCCGTGCGTTGAAAGTCAGCGTTAGTGATGCTATTTTTAGTGAAGCAAGCTCCTCTCCTCTCGTCAGTTGCGCCCCGCGGCAATTAGAAAAAGTGTGCGCAATTTCCTAAGTTGGAGGGGTGTAGCGCAGTTTTCTTCTCACGTGAGGAGTCGACGTGCACGCTAATGGTGCGAAACCGAGTAAACGTGGTGGTGATGCAAGTGCGGAAGCGGGGGTAATATCGTTTAGCGATATTGCGTACTGACTCTGGCACCCACGCAAAGTTCACTTCATGCCTGATTGATGCGCTCTCGATAAAGGGCACTGAGGAAGCCATTTTGAAATCTGTATTGCACATTTTTGATGAAATCCTTGCAATGCACTTGATATGTGGATTCGCGGACTGGACTAACGTCCTGCCTTAGTTAGCTCGGCTGCCCGCTTGACAATGAATGGCCATGGCTTCATTTCGCTGCAGATATACAGTGTAATGCAGTAGGCTGTCTATTCACGAACGAAAACTTTCAAGAAAGAGCGAAAGTGTGCGGCTTCTCTGGAATAATGAGATGTCGAAGTTAGGTGATAAGTATATTTGTCAGTGCCTAGCTTTTCGCAGCTGATTTCTATATGGTTTTCGCTGGTTTTGGGGCTCAGGGTTCGGCTGCCGTGGTCGGTGGCCGCGTTCCCATCTTTAGCAAAATGACTGTAAACTCTTGTAGTTGACACCTCGAAACAGCATGGCAGATTACAATGGAAGCTGTTAGTGATTAGAGGTGACTTAAAGGCGCCCTGCGACGTAAATAAGGATATCGTTTTCCCCGTTTTTTTCTGTATTTATAGAATGCAGCCATGTTGTAATGCAAGTAACAACGCCGAAAACAAAACAGTTATAATTTTGTTTGAAAACCACCTTCTGCTTTGACTGCAGCGGCACACAGCGGTAATTTCTGGCATTGGAGGTGGTATTTGGCCTGTGCCTGTGCGTTTTAATTGGTTTGACACGCGGTCTCCTAACTTACATTCGTATGGTTCCAGCAGGAGCACACTATGGTGCGCTAAAAGTTGTAAAAACTCAGCACACACTTTGTACAATGCAATGTGCTAAATTATCTCCGTTTTTTTTTTCAATGGCGTTTCGAATACAAATGCAGTGAGAAACTTTGCAATGTGCAATGGCCATCGGCAGACAACACTTCCGGTATATATCTATAAGAGGCGCGTGGTGAATGGAAGCTAGCAGTAACGACACTGGCAGAGTGAAATGAAAAAACGGGCACTCTATATCGTCTCCTGCTCAGTTTTAGAACTTTGAGGGCTGATAACCAGCTCCTAGATACCATTTTTTATCATTGATGTTCAGTGTTTGGTACTGCGTACATTCTAATGCGATAGAAGGTTGCCGAAAAAATGCTGCACAGACCATTAACACGTACTAAAAGCACAGTGACACGAGCGTTGTCGTATTTGAAAAATATTAGGATGCGGTCGTCACAACCAGGTTTCGAAAGCTGTCGCTCATTACTCACTGTGTTTACGTCATAGACGCTGATTCAACGTTAGTCAGCTATCAGTTTCAAGAAGCTGGAAACCGTCAAAACCAAGCCGACGCCCTCCGCAATCTCATCTTACGTGCACCATTTATTGCTTCTCGACGTGAAACAGCCATCAGTCGAAGCATAGTTATCATTCAGGAATTAACAGTGATGCAATAAGCATTACCCCGTGTACGCAGGTTATCTTTATGGATGATGCAATTGATTGACCGTTGTCCTAATATATGGAAAAAGTAGTTTCAGTTGTTTAGTTTAATTTATTCCTCTTGCTACATAAACAGAGACGTGGGAGCGTGTGGAAAATGCCACATGTCAGATATAATAGGCAACAGGTCGTAACGTAGGACAGCGGAGAAGCTGCAAGGCCGTAATTACGATTATATGCGCAGACGGGCGCGCCCCTTCATATAGCTCCTCATTTCGCCTGAAGTGGATGCTTATCGCATGTTTGAGCAAGGAACGCGAGACTGGTCCATGTTATTAGTCGTTTGTGTGTAGTTCCTTCACTGATACTCAATCGAATTTGTGCTTACCTTTGCGACCCTGTGCACACATGTTAAATCACTTGACCTTTTGCAGTTATTCACTATATGCGTAATTTTATTACGAATACCCCATCGCATGTCGAACATAATGCCTCCCTAATTTGTATCTAGAAACCTTGTCTTCGTACTCAATCGGATTGATGATGGGGCGCGCACGTTTTCTGAGTGGGCCCTTGTATGATCGCATAAAAAAAAAAAGATTTCTTTAAATATTCATAACCCAATTATCCGCTGTTCTGGCTACCTTCAAGATCGGCCCAACCTTGACCAGCCGACGATGTCACGTGGTTACGTCGTCATATCTCATGATGAAGTCACAAATATCGACGATCTGTGTTGTCATGATCACGTCCCATATTGACATCTGCTACGACTCATTTGGGTCGCGTGATGTCCCAGGATATTCGGTGCCATTCTTTCTGACGCTGACAACTACTACGACGGTCACTTTTCCCGTTTTATGAGGCAAACATTGCTTTCGTGTTATTGGACTGATGACCTTCTTGTGCGAACACTTCGTCGAATAAGGATTCTTGGAGTAATTTGCTCGAGTCCATCACGTCAAGTGGTTCAGGAATTTTGGGAAGATGATATCTGTCACTTATTTGCCTTAAGTGCACTTACACAGCAGTAATACTTACTAATGACGCATACTCTGGCTATAATGACAGCCTGAACTGCGTTCTGGGCTTCGTTAATCCACGAAACTGATGGCTCTAATGAGAATAAGGCAATAAAACCAACTTTCTAGACGAACATATTGCGACTACCAGCGCGGTAGGCGCAATGTCCTCCGGGATTAGATCTGGCTGCGCTCTCCGACGAAATTGTAACTGTACGTCTTAATTGACGCGCGGTTATTGATCGATGCAATATCGTCCCTCCAGCATTACTAAGCCTGCACTCATGAAGATTAATATTAGGGGGCGAGGTAAGAGCTTGGATCTTTAATATGAAAAACCCTAGAGATTATAAAGGCACCAAAATATCCTAAACACACAAAATAAAAAAGGAGATAAAATTTACAGCAATAATCAAGGAAGACCTCAAGGTTGCAGTAAACACAGATTGCATGTTTATACAGGTTACAAACAAAAAAAAAGATAGTTTAAGGGCGTGACTCTTCAAGAATTCATCTTGTGTTGATAAATGTCTAGTGGCCCACACACACACACACACACACACACACACACACACACACACACACACACACACACACACACACACATATATATATATATATATATATATATATATATATATATATATATATATATATATATATATATATATATATATATATATATATATATATATATATATATCGCTTTAAACTGGCCGGCATGCTCGCAAATATATGGAAGTTATCTTTTCAAAAATGTCAGCCACGTGGATTTAATTGCACTCAAGGCAAAAAAAAAAACTAGATATTTACATAACAAACAATTTTTAAAAAACTGGAGGCCTTTTAAGGCGGTAGCAGCGTGGGCTCGATGACTAATCTATCTCGTGCGTCACAAAATCCATCGGATTTGGAGGGCGGACTAAATTTAGCAGCTTCTACTCTATAACAATGACAAGCTTCAGGATGCCTTACGTGGCAAATATCCTAAAGCAAAAGAGAACTTCCCTTACTAAGGATCTTTGTTGCGTACCAAAGGAAAAGGTCACCGAAGCAATTCGCCTGCAGTTAATGACGCCAAGTTTACTGAAGTTCAGCGCTCATGAATCGCAGTCTTGCAGATTACCATGTGAATTCCTACAGACAGAAATTGCCTTCCGAGATAATCCCTTCGTTCATAGACTGAGTTGCTGAGCGACCACCGAAAAATCCTCGCAATTTGTTTGAACGCGGTACTTCGCGCGCAACTGCACAAAGCTTCGGCGGCTTTTCTGCAAGGAATGTCGTCATAATCATCATGGCTAGAAGCGCCAGCTCAAGGCTTAACAAAAGAAACGCTTAGGGGCGATAGAAGAGCGTCAAGGAGAAGCGTGAACTGACCTTTGGTTCGCCTTTCGTGACGCCATGTGCATTACCTAAACATACTTCAAGAGATGCAAGAAACGTAAGCGCCCCAACTAGGCGTCTTGATCGGTCCAGGTGGGAACAGCGTTTGTAACTTTAAATTCGCCTTGATATTGAGTTTCTTTTTTTTTTTTGCTGGAAGTCTGAGCCTGTGTTAAAAAAAAAGCACTTAGGCTAAAATTGTTCATAGGACAAATTTTCAGCCACTCCTTATGCTGAAGGTGTTAAGGCTCGTTCGCACGTGCGACTAGCACGTGCCAACGTTATCCGAAAAGCCACTGATCGCAAACGGTCGCAAATGGCCACTTTGAATGCAGAGCGACTGTTTTGGTTTAGTCGCTTGCCGCTCGATTTTTCAGCCGCGCGACTGC
Source organism: Rhipicephalus sanguineus (assembly GCF_013339695.2). NCBI lineage: Eukaryota > Metazoa > Arthropoda > Arachnida > Ixodida > Ixodidae > Rhipicephalus > Rhipicephalus sanguineus. The sequence continues at coordinate 39,906,391 of NC_051180.1, read as the reverse complement.
AGTCGCAAACCTCTGAGCCAATCATATGCGCAGGAACAGGACGTCAACTTATTTTGCGGGGCAATGACAACGCGTGTCATATGCGAGCAGACGTGAATTCTGTGTGGCGACGGGTATAAGTTGCACGCAGGTGTGAACATCGCTCGCCAGTCGCAAATGGTCGCGGATGCTAGTCGCAGATGGGGATGTGTCTCGTTATTGAACGCGACTGGTGGATGCAAAAGCGCACTCAGTAACGGAAGGTTTGTGAACTCGGTCCCTGCACATAAACGGTTGTCATGACAAAGAATGTGCTTGTGAGTTAGCCGCTTCCTCTCGTCTGTCACGTTTCTCGTAAGCTATATTTTGTCACGCCTTAAAGAGAGTCTCCACTTACGTTTTATCTACTATAAGCCTCACTGCTGTAGAGCTGTCATCATAACATTGAAATCATCATGCTGCAGTCAGTTGTATAGATGAAGAGGTGCAGTATAATGTTGCTGCAAATTCACTTGCGTGAATCACGCACCCGCAATATAATTCGCGCGCGCAATATACTCGTCTTCAGATTTCGCAAAACGCTGCTTCAATTGATACACAACGCAGGCCTTAGGGCCCACATGTAATACAAATATACACATCAAGAATTATGACTTAAGGGCAAGTGCTTATCTCAATAAAAAAAGTACCGCTGAAAGCAAGGTATGGCTTCGTCCGGTAGTAAACGGCAAGCAACAGTTATGGCTAGGTTTATATGACGTACGACGTCTTGCCAGCGTTTTATTACAACAATTATTGCTTTCAGTCATTATTACCATTACTATTTACAATTGTCTAGGAAACAACTTTATTAGCGAACAACTTTGCGTGAAGTAGTATGAGTCCTTTAGGAAGTCCCACGATAGGTTTCATTTCGCTGTCCTCCTCACATGACTGGAGAGCTATGAAGCTCCGATACTTTTCTGTCAGATACGAAGCCAGCAAGAAGCCAAAAAAAAAAGTTACCCAACTCTTCGGTCAGAGATACAGGTCAATACTACGAAACAGGAGCGAGATAAAGGCAACGAAGAGCACGTATAAAGTGATAAAAATAAACTACGGAATGTAACAAACGCCGCCAGCGCATTTCGTAGCATACCATTAGCTTCCTGATTTGTTGCCTCCTGTCAAGTGACGAGAGGGAGCGTCAGAGAAGCTCGAAGAAATTGCCCGCGGCCAGGCCACTGGCAATCTGTTTGCTGTCATAGTTTTGCGTATATAACTCACTGATGCTACTTCTGTCAACGGGCGGCCATAGGTGTGTGTTTGTGCGCTTATACGTTGGATACGGTGCACTGGAAAGTTCGTTGCAACTCTGGCGAAAACGTGGAGAACCGAGGGATACAGCGAGGTCGGCGACATGCGCCTCCACCTCTCGTGGTCCTTAATCCACTTTCGCCTCGGCCCTGCTGACACCCAGGCCGATCGACTAGGCGCCGACGGCCGCTATTTCCGAAGGTTGCGTGCGAGCTCGCACCTCTGACAATCCACTCGACGAGTTTCGCTAATGCAATAAACGGAGAGGTTTGGGCTCCGGCTTGACTGTAGCTGTTTCTGTTTGTGGCGTTTCTGGCTACCACAGCCAGCTTGGAGGCGCCGAGGAGAGCCGATAACAAAACCGCCGTGTGGTCGCCCCGGTGAAATATCGTTGCAGGCACGCGTGATTTGCTCGAAGTTTCTAGGTCTGTGACGGCACTCGAACGCAGGCCGTGTGCACTGCCCCCATGAATTGTAACGTATCTCGATGTTCTCTTCCTTTACGAATTGCATTGGTACGTTACCCTCGTTGCTACGCAATGACGCCTTTCGGGTAAACAATAGATGAGATCGCAAGGAAGAGAAAGAGCTGGTTGGAAAGAAGAGTGAGTGAGTGAGTGAGTGAGTGAGTGAGTGAGTGAGTGAGTGAGTGAGTGAGTGAGTGAGTGAGTGAGTGAGTGAGTGAGTGAGTGAGTGAGTGAGTGAGTGAGTGAGTGAGTGAGTGAGTGAGTGAGTGAGCGAGCGAGCGAGCGAGCGAGCGAGCCTGACCACGGTGTTTCGCTCACGGTGGAGAGTTACGAGACCCCGGAATTGGAACCACGGTCCTCTTACACACGAACGTGGCATGGGGCGATAGAAAGTTAGTTGGACAGAGTGGATTAAGAAGTTTGAGGGGATAATGCGGCCGCAGCTATAGCACAGGACCGGGTCAGTTGGAGTAACACGGGAGAAGCTTTTTCCCTGCAGAGCGTATAGAGATGCTGATAACGAAAATGTAAACGTAAAAACGAAAGGAAAACGCTTCTGTTGAATTCTTTCCTTTCGTCCTGGTGTCACTTTTAGCAGTAAGTTTTCGAAAAGCCATTGTTACCCTCAGCGCTTTCTTTCTTCTTTGGCTTTCTCTCTCTTGCTCGTCGGATTTTTACGCCAAGTTTAGTCCCTTTTGATTGTACTTCGAAGCTGGTCACGTTTCTTTCATGTTTATTTAATGCTGATATTTTATCCTTACTCGCTCGTTAATCCTCGTCTATCGTTGTACTGTCACTGGCTCGTGTGCAAGCTCTTCCAGTATTCCTTTGGATGTGTCCCCGTCTTTTGTGTATCCCTCAATTTTTTTTCCTCTCAAGTGCGCTCAACAAAAATCTTACAAAGCATGTTGTTTTAGTGGCTTGACCACAAAAAAAGAATGTCTTTAATGGCAGCTGGGCGTCGGTAAATACGGTCGTTGGCTTCGCCAGCCCGTTTACTTAAAAATCGTTTTTTTTTTTTTCGCTTGCAATGTACGATGGCTTTCATTCCTGTGTCCGGTGTATGTGGGCATTAGCAGGATATAGACGTAGGGTCGTGTTTTAATAAGGAGAGGATTCACTATTGTTGCTTTTAAAGCTTGTACAAGAAGACTATAACAAGCTCCCTGAAGATTGTGATTTTCCTGAGCCCCAAAATGATGGCAATGACCCCAAAGCCGGGAATTGTACTCTCGAGAGCGCAGTAGGCGTGCGTAGAGATCATTTCGATTGAAGAAAAACAGCATCCCACCGTGTTCGCTTTTATGTTTCTGTGCTATTTTCACAGCTTAAGATTACGCAGGTTTGTAATGTACTCCTGAAATGCCTAAAAAGGGTATGGGTATGGCTTAGCGAACGATGGAACGAAACTAATTTTCATTGGAGGTGGCTGGTTACGTAATTCAGGTGGAGAGAAAGCAAAAGAGTGACATATTTATCAGTCCGGTTTACTGTCACGCATTACATATAATAATTAATCGATAATTAGCAAAACGTAGCGCATTAAGTCTTATCAAAGAGGTCCTGCGAAGGTCATGATGAAGGTAATCTAACGCGTAGATCACATCGCCGGTTGTCGATATCGGATGCAAAGAGAAAGGAAATGCGGTACATGGGGGAGGTGCAATAGGCAGAGTGGTGTAAGACACGGAACTTCTTATACATATGCGACAGTTTATGCAGAGCAGGGAGAATCGAAGGTCACTGCGAAAAATAGACGAGTTGCAAAGAGAGAGAGAGAATGTATTAAAAAGATAAGGACCACTAATCACAAAAATGTATTAAGCTAAAAAAAGTTCGTAAGCGAATTGTTCAACCAATCCTGAGGATGACCATATTACCGAAGCCGGCTGGCCAATGACAGAGAGCACTTACGAACGACAAGTTTGTGAATGCATCCCAAGGACTTACCTTTAAGATTACGCGTTATTTCTGGAAAGAAAAAAAAAATGACATTTTTGTTGTCCGTCGCTCACATCACATCTTCACAAATCTTCTGTTAACTTTCACATACTATTAATAGAATAATTGATCTTCTTTCGGACACAGATGTTCTACTTTACGAGTGCAACCGCTCGTAGCTACGTGTATACATATAGTGACAAATAGCTGCTCACAAAACACGTGATGAGCTTGCGTATGTATACGCAGTGGAAATTGGAAATATATTATCGATGAAATATTACTTCGAAGCGCACCGAAGACAAGAACAAGGAAGGTGTATAGAGCAATGTTTATTGGTTCACTTTCCGTATCATTTTTCTGGCCCTTATTTGCACGCCCCTGTGTAGGGTAGGAAAGCGGTTACTACTACCAGGATAACCTCCCTGCCTTTACTTTTCGTCTTTATCTCTATTTCTCTCTCTCTCTCTATGTCGCTTCATCGTTGCGCTTCAAACTAATATTTCGTCATGAATGTTTACCAACTAGCTCAACTCGCCATCTTGTTGCAATACATTATATTCATAGAGGAATACTATAATATTATACTCCTAATATGCCATCGCCTGCCCACAAGGTGGGCAGCATTAATTAGCTTTGCGATAACGACTATTTACCATTACTTTTTCATAGCAAGCTAAATTTAAGCAAGAAATTCGGTTTGCGAGTCTTATGAAACTTGCGCAGAACTTGTGCGTGAACAAACGAAGTTGTGACGGGAGTACTTGGTACTCTTTGGTGCACCCAGATCGAGGCGCAGTGGTAAAGCTCGCTTACCTGCGGAACTCCATAAACAAATGCATATATTGTCACGTGGTCGTGACGTCGACGAAGACAGCAGTCGGCGTTGTCAAGATGAAACTGTTTATTTGGCCGAACTTGTGGCCGGGAAACGGAAAGTTAATTTACAGCAATACACACGGTATGCACTGATAGCGGCGTACGGATCGTGGACTGTCGATCAACTGACCAGCGCTGAAGCGCGTCGGCATTTAAACGTGTGCCGTCGAATATTCCAGCGTTATCGCTGGCTGTCGTGCAAATTCTAGAATAAGCTCGAGTGTGCGAGTCTTGCGCGCAATCTTAACAAAACGATCTGCAATGATCGCGAAGGCTCTCGAATAATGAGGCGCGGTTCGCGCTGAGCGTTGCTGACAGTCTTTGTGCCCGAAAACCGAATACAGCAAAAGTAATAAAGAAACGCGCGTGGCAATATAGTCAACTTCGATCGCAACGCTGTTCGAAACTGTTTCGCAAGGCGGCCGGGCTCAGGATATTAGAGCCGCATTTTCGGGAGACCTCGTGCTTAATACTTGGTCGCTTGTGCCTTATCCCATGTCAGTTTACACCAGTAGGAAAGGTGGTACCTTCATCTCCACCGAAAAGAAACAAAATTTAGTACATCAAAAGTGGAAAACACTGCGCCAACACAGTACGAAGGAAGGTGACACGAGGACGGGCGCTGACTGCTGCCAACAGAAAATTTTTGTTGAAGAAACCAAGTATATATAGATACAGGAAAGCATGAAAAAAAGATTAGGTTACAATTTTAATCACGTGCGTGACGTCAGATAGCGGATTTCCTTGTCTAACAAATCAAGGGAGTTAACGCTTACCCATTGCTCGCCCCTTTGGATCTCTCGAAGATCTCTCTCGCGCGCCTTTGACGATACCCTTTTAGGAGAGTAACGTCATACAGGCTGGGGGTTCACCCATGCCTGGCACAATGCGTGGCAAGATTACTTCCTACGCCAGTCGTAAATGAATTGCCGTGTTCCCGCCAGTCTGTCCCACGTACACACTACCGCATACACCCTGCCATTGAAGCTGGGTGGCATGTGTCGCTGTGTTAGCGAAAAGGGAAGAAACAGAACTTCGGTACGACTGCTTAACAAAATAAATACACGTACAACAGAGAGGAAGACACACCCAGAGCTGCTCTCAGGAAGAAGCGGGTAACCTGTTTGAAGAAGCACGCCAAGCGCTTCATCGTGTGCGCCACATGTGCTGTGTATTAAATCCCATGTTCATGCGGCAGTGTGTAAGTGGGACAGACTAGAGTCACTGTATATGCTACTGTCACTTGTCCCGTTAATGGGGACGGCAATCGCCGGGCGGATTCTAAGGGCTGGCGTCAAGGCCCTCCGAAAACGCACCACGAAAGCGCGGACAATTTAGAGTTGGTCCTTTGGTGCGCCAGCGAACGCCGGTTGTGGCCCAAAGACCGAGTCAGAGCCGAGAGTCGATAACACAAACGAAAACGAAATATATTCTCAGTTCAGGCAATACAAATACCACAAACACGTGCACACTCGGCTGGTACCAGTTACAACTTCTCAATATAATTCAGATGGTGTTTACACAACGGGAGCTAGACAAACAGATCACACGCTACAAATGCAATCGCATGCATTACAACTATTCACCGACAGTTAAAGTCCTGAATAAACAATGGCGTATCCAGTCCGCAACACTTGGACGGTAATCGAATGCTTCTCTTCTAGGAAACACTCACGCCAGCTCCAGCGTTGATCGTCGTAGCTCAACCGTCGTCGTGTCTTGACACGGCTCACACGGTGTCGTCATCGGATTCTTCCAAATCGACGCTCGACTGACCGCACACCGTCATAAACACGTCTTCTTTGGCTAACGGAGCCACACTTCGCATAACTTCACCATCACCGGGCCGACTGACTCACTCCTGTCTCGATTCTCTCACTGACTACTCTGCCCTGACTTCTCGTCGTTTGCACGCTTTTATCCCTTCTTCCCCGGTTTCTAGAAGCGTCGGGATGTTTCTTCTGCGTGCAGTACAGCTAAGCCTGGGGAAAGGGCGAGAGCTTTCTCGTATGTTCGAATCGCGACGGCATCGCTCGCCGATGCGTCACCCTCTCCTTCTAGAAAGATCCAGGCTTTGCCAGGCGTTCGATCGTGTTTACGGCGTCTGGCTCGAGTGGGTGAGGAGGATGCGGCGCGCCGGCGTCTTTTGATGCTTGTTTTTTCGTCTTTCGCGCTTCTTGGGCGCGCGATTCGCGCCGTTCTGTCTCGTAGCAGTTTGAAAGCGGCCTCGCGCGCGCTTTATAACGCGATCGTTTGTGACACTGCCCCCCACTTCAAGAATATTATCACATAATATTCAAACAACACAAACGAGCGCGCACATACACATCCAAAAATGTCCCACATACAGAGTCCATAACTCAGTCCACACACAATGCGCGTCGTATTCACAACAGAAATCTCAATACAATTCGCAGGGCATTTCAATGTCACAACATATGAAAGATAAACACAAGTACATAAGTACAAAACACCAACATACATTTCGTATAAAACAAAGCGAACGCTCAAAACAAAGCTCTTCAATTATAATGCATATACAATTATATCAATAGCATTGTACACATAATGTTAAGTAAACGACGCTCGGGCTCACTAGCCATACACACATGACACAGGGAATAATAACACTTCAAACACTTTCAAACTCAAAACACTTCAAACAAATTCAATTCCAACACCCTGTCCTGCTCAAATAGACTCGCGCTTGCGCCCCTTCTTTCGGTGCTCGCTCGCTCTCTTTTTGTTTCTCTTCTTTTTCTTGCGAGCCGTTCCATTTGACGGTGCCGGAGGGGGCGTCTCTGCTGCCGTCGACACATTCGACACCGGCCAGGCGTGGTCGCGTTCATTAGAACGTTCCCGGTGTTTCGTCCACTTCTGCGCGCCGTGGTGTTTTGCTTGGACGACCACCTTCGTCATCTTTTGAGCCGCAGATGATGGTGGCCGCTCAGTTGCAATGTCACCTGCTCGGCGCGTCTTCACTGGCGGTACAGCGACCGTTGGTGCCGCATTGTTGCCGTTCTCTGACACCCCGGCTTCAATCTGAGCTCTGGCGACATCCTTCATGAGATTCCCTTCCGCGCTTCCTTTGTGTCGCGGTTCCCGAACTGACGAGGGCTCCATCTTCGGGGCTACTCCCAAACGTTCAGGATCGTATGGTCCTCGAGCTCCGTTGATGTTTCCCACGATTAGGTCAAACAGGGGGTTATCCATGCACAGGGCAGTAACTCTCCCGCTGAAGTAAGGGGTCTCAACTTCAATCTTGGCTTCAGGAAGCATTCGAATGGAACTATCAAGCAGACAAACCGGTTGGTTATTGCCTGTGAAGTCACTCTCTCGGACCAATTTCTTTCGTACGATAACAGTGGTGCACCCACTATCTCTTAATACCGTGACTTCCTTTCCACCAACTTTCCCCTTAACTGTCGGCATTTCTTTCTTTGTGTCTGTTGTCACCGCAGCACCAATGAAATCCATCTTCTTCCCACTTTTCAGATCGGCCAATTCATCTTTGACTGCTTCTGTTTCCACTTTTGGCGGGGCATACGCACAAGCTGCTTGGTGGGCTTTACTCGCATCGATTCGACATGCGTCGGCTTTGTGCCCAGTCTGACCACATTTAAAACACTTCATCACACTGGGGCGTGAGAAGTTGGTCCGACAACTGTTAGCGCGATGACCCACGCGGTTACACAGAAAGCATCGCGGAACACTCTCTGGTGCACGCTTGGTTTCTTCAGGTACCGATCTCTTTGACTCCTCGTGAACTTCTTTTTTACTTTGGCTAGATTCGTGCCACCTTGCGCTTCCAAGAATTGGTCGGCCAATTCAAGCATATCCTCGAGCGATTTAGCTTTCCTCTCTTTCAGATACAGCGACAGGCTCGGGTGGCAACTGGTGAGAAATTGCTCTCTGATTAGAAGCTCTCTAAGCTCCCCGTACTCCTGTGCCGTCTCTGAAAGTTCGATCCACCTGTCAAAATAATGGCTGAGCCGCGCGGCATACTGCGTTGCCGTCTCGCCATCAGCTGCCTTTCCCGTACGGAACCGATCACGGAAGCCTTCCACGGTGAATCGAAATCGCTTCAGCAAAGCAGCTTTTACTCTTCCGTAATTAGCTGCATCGGTAGGTGTCAGCCTACCGTACACACTGAGCGCTTCGCCACTCAGGCAAGTGCTCAAAGCTGTTGCCCATTGCTGCTCCGGCCAATTTTGGCTTCTAGCTATAGTCTCAAACCTGTGCAGGTATGCATCAAGGTCATCTTTCCTTTCATCAAACGCCACAAGCAGTTTGCTTGGGTTCAATCGGAAGCTATGATCTTCCCTTTCGCTGCTCTCCACTCTAGCTTGCACGGGAGTCTCTGTGCGCTGCTGCAAACGGAGCCGTTCGAGTTCCAATTCGTGCTGCCGTTGCCTTTCTCTCTCAGCCATCTCAGCTTGCATCCGTCTCTCTTGCGCCTCTCTTTCTTCTTTCGCCCTCTCAGCCGCCAACTTCTCTCTTTCAACCGCCTCCTTTTCCTTTTGGCTCACCCACTTTCGAAGTTCGGCCCCAGAAAGACCCATCTTCTCACCAAGGGCAACTAATTTCTCGAGATCCATGATGCCCGTCAAACAAAACCTAGCCGCGTGCACGAAATATCTGCCTAACTTCGAATTCAGAAACACTCTCTGCACACAGGTTAGCGAGAACGCGGTGCAACACTCAAAATCGTTCGCAAGCACTATCAACGTCTCAAGGCTCTTCCTCCCTACCTTGGACACACTGTGCACCAAAAGGTCCTGTGTCGCGGACGCCAGAATAATTGTCCCTGATCCCGTTAATGGGGACGGCAATCGCCGGGCGGATTCTAAGGGCTGGCGTCAAGGCCCTCCGAAAACGCACCACGAAAGCGCGGACAATTTAGAGTTGGTCCTTTGGTGCGCCAGCGAACGCCGGTTGTGGCCCAAAGACCGAGTCAGAGCCGAGAGTCGATAACACAAACGAAAACGAAATATATTCTCAGTTCAGGCAATACAAATACCACAAACACGTGCACACTCGGCTGGTACCAGTTACAACTTCTCAATATAATTCAGATGGTGTTTACACAACGGGAGCTAGACAAACAGATCACACGCTACAAATGCAATCGCATGCATTACAACTATTCACCGACAGTTAAAGTCCTGAATAAACAATGGCGTATCCAGTCCGCAACACTTGGACGGTAATCGAATGCTTCTCTTCTAGGAAACACTCACGCCAGCTCCAGCGTTGATCGTCGTAGCTCAACCGTCGTCGTGTCTTGACACGGCTCACACGGTGTCGTCATCGGATTCTTCCAAATCGACGCTCGACTGACCGCACACCGTCATAAACACGTCTTCTTTGGCTAACGGAGCCACACTTCGCATAACTTCACCATCACCGGGCCGACTGACTCACTCCTGTCTCGATTCTCTCACTGACTACTCTGCCCTGACTTCTCGTCGTTTGCACGCTTTTATCCCTTCTTCCCCGGTTTCTAGAAGCGTCGGGATGTTTCTTCTGCGTGCAGTACAGCTAAGCCTGGGGAAAGGGCGAGAGCTTTCTCGTATGTTCGAATCGCGACGGCATCGCTCGCCGATGCGTCACCCTCTCCTTCTAGAAAGATCCAGGCTTTGCCAGGCGTTCGATCGTGTTTACGGCGTCTGGCTCGAGTGGGTGAGGAGGATGCGGCGCGCCGGCGTCTTTTGATGCTTGTTTTTTCGTCTTTCGCGCTTCTTGGGCGCGCGATTCGCGCCGTTCTGTCTCGTAGCAGTTTGAAAGCGGCCTCGCGCGCGCTTTATAACGCGATCGTTTGTGACACTGCCCCCCACTTCAAGAATATTATCACATAATATTCAAACAACACAAACGAGCGCGCACATACACATCCAAAAATGTCCCACATACAGAGTCCATAACTCAGTCCACACACAATGCGCGTCGTATTCACAACAGAAATCTCAATACAATTCGCAGGGCATTTCAATGTCACAACATATGAAAGATAAACACAAGTACATAAGTACAAAACACCAACATACATTTCGTATAAAACAAAGCGAACGCTCAAAACAAAGCTCTTCAATTATAATGCATATACAATTATATCAATAGCATTGTACACATAATGTTAAGTAAACGACGCTCGGGCTCACTAGCCATACACACATGACACAGGGAATAATAACACTTCAAACACTTTCAAACTCAAAACACTTCAAACAAATTCAATTCCAACACCCTGTCCTGCTCAAATAGACTCGCGCTTGCGCCCCTTCTTTCGGTGCTCGCTCGCTCTCTTTTTGTTTCTCTTCTTTTTCTTGCGAGCCGTTCCATTTGACGGTGCCGGAGGGGGCGTCTCTGCTGCCGTCGACACATTCGACACCGGCCAGGCGTGGTCGCGTTCATTAGAACGTTCCCGGTGTTTCGTCCACTTCTGCGCGCCGTGGTGTTTTGCTTGGACGACCACCTTCGTCATCTTTTGAGCCGCAGATGATGGTGGCCGCTCAGTTGCAATGTCACCTGCTCGGCGCGTCTTCACTGGCGGTACAGCGACCGTTGGTGCCGCATTGTTGCCGTTCTCTGACACCCCGGCTTCAATCTGAGCTCTGGCGACATCCTTCATGAGATTCCCTTCCGCGCTTCCTTTGTGTCGCGGTTCCCGAACTGACGAGGGCTCCATCTTCGGGGCTACTCCCAAACGTTCAGGATCGTATGGTCCTCGAGCTCCGTTGATGTTTCCCACGATTAGGTCAAACAGGGGGTTATCCATGCACAGGGCAGTAACTCTCCCGCTGAAGTAAGGGGTCTCAACTTCAATCTTGGCTTCAGGAAGCATTCGAATGGAACTATCAAGCAGACAAACCGGTTGGTTATTGCCTGTGAAGTCACTCTCTCGGACCAATTTCTTTCGTACGATAACAGTGGTGCACCCACTATCTCTTAATACCGTGACTTCCTTTCCACCAACTTTCCCCTTAACTGTCGGCATTTCTTTCTTTGTGTCTGTTGTCACCGCAGCACCAATGAAATCCATCTTCTTCCCACTTTTCAGATCGGCCAATTCATCTTTGACTGCTTCTGTTTCCACTTTTGGCGGGGCATACGCACAAGCTGCTTGGTGGGCTTTACTCGCATCGATTCGACATGCGTCGGCTTTGTGCCCAGTCTGACCACATTTAAAACACTTCATCACACTGGGGCGTGAGAAGTTGGTCCGACAACTGTTAGCGCGATGACCCACGCGGTTACACAGAAAGCATCGCGGAACACTCTCTGGTGCACGCTTGGTTTCTTCAGGTACCGATCTCTTTGACTCCTCGTGAACTTCTTTTTTTACTTTGGCTAGATTCGTGCCACCTTGCGCTTCCAAGAATTGGTCGGCCAATTCAAGCATATCCTCGAGCGATTTAGCTTTCCTCTCTTTCAGATACAGCGACAGGCTCGGGTGGCAACTGGTGAGAAATTGCTCTCTGATTAGAAGCTCTCTAAGCTCCCCGTACTCCTGTGCCGTCTCTGAAAGTTCGATCCACCTGTCAAAATAATGGCTGAGCCGCGCGGCATACTGCGTTGCCGTCTCGCCATCAGCTGCCTTTCCCGTACGGAACCGATCACGGAAGCCTTCCACGGTGAATCGAAATCGCTTCAGCAAAGCAGCTTTTACTCTTCCGTAATTAGCTGCATCGGTAGGTGTCAGCCTACCGTACACACTGAGCGCTTCGCCACTCAGGCAAGTGCTCAAAGCTGTTGCCCATTGCTGCTCCGGCCAATTTTGGCTTCTAGCTATAGTCTCAAACCTGTGCAGGTATGCATCAAGGTCATCTTTCCTTTCATCAAACGCCACAAGCAGTTTGCTTGGGTTCAATCGGAAGCTATGATCTTCCCTTTCGCTGCTCTCCACTCTAGCTTGCACGGGAGTCTCTGTGCGCTGCTGCAAACGGAGCCGTTCGAGTTCCAATTCGTGCTGCCGTTGCCTTTCTCTCTCAGCCATCTCAGCTTGCATCCGTCTCTCTTGCGCCTCTCTTTCTTCTTTCGCCCTCTCAGCCGCCAACTTCTCTCTTTCAACCGCCTCCTTTTCCTTTTGGCTCACCCACTTTCGAAGTTCGGCCCCAGAAAGACCCATCTTCTCACCAAGGGCAACTAATTTCTCGAGATCCATGATGCCCGTCAAACAAAACCTAGCCGCGTGCACGAAATATCTGCCTAACTTCGAATTCAGAAACACTCTCTGCACACAGGTTAGCGAGAACGCGGTGCAACACTCAAAATCGTTCGCAAGCACTATCAACGTCTCAAGGCTCTTCCTCCCTACCTTGGACACACTGTGCACCAAAAGGTCCTGTGTCGCGGACGCCAGAATAATTGTCCCTGATCCCGTTAATGGGGACGGCAATCGCCGGGCGGATTCTAAGGGCTGGCGTCAAGGCCCTCCGAAAACGCACCACGAAAGCGCGGACAATTTAGAGTTGGTCCTTTGGTGCGCCAGCGAACGCCGGTTGTGGCCCAAAGACCGAGTCAGAGCCGAGAGTCGATAACACAAACGAAAACGAAATATATTCTCAGTTCAGGCAATACAAATACCACAAACACGTGCACACTCGGCTGGTACCAGTTACAACTTCTCAATATAATTCAGATGGTGTTTACACAACGGGAGCTAGACAAACAGATCACACGCTACAAATGCAATCGCATGCATTACAACTATTCACCGACAGTTAAAGTCCTGAATAAACAATGGCGTATCCAGTCCGCAACACTTGGACGGTAATCGAATGCTTCTCTTCTAGGAAACACTCACGCCAGCTCCAGCGTTGATCGTCGTAGCTCAACCGTCGTCGTGTCTTGACACGGCTCACACGGTGTCGTCATCGGATTCTTCCAAATCGACGCTCGACTGACCGCACACCGTCATAAACACGTCTTCTTTGGCTAACGGAGCCACACTTCGCATAACTTCACCATCACCGGGCCGACTGACTCACTCCTGTCTCGATTCTCTCACTGACTACTCTGCCCTGACTTCTCGTCGTTTGCACGCTTTTATCCCTTCTTCCCCGGTTTCTAGAAGCGTCGGGATGTTTCTTCTGCGTGCAGTACAGCTAAGCCTGGGGAAAGGGCGAGAGCTTTCTCGTATGTTCGAATCGCGACGGCATCGCTCGCCGATGCGTCACCCTCTCCTTCTAGAAAGATCCAGGCTTTGCCAGGCGTTCGATCGTGTTTACGGCGTCTGGCTCGAGTGGGTGAGGAGGATGCGGCGCGCCGGCGTCTTTTGATGCTTGTTTTTTCGTCTTTCGCGCTTCTTGGGCGCGCGATTCGCGCCGTTCTGTCTCGTAGCAGTTTGAAAGCGGCCTCGCGCGCGCTTTATAACGCGATCGTTTGTGACAGCTACCTTTAGGTAGCAGAGTAGCGCATAGGTCCGGCTAGCAACCACAGCTATGCGGTGAAGTCGCACTCCATTTTTGCAGGCGACATGCCTACCGCGTCGCCGATAAGCATGTCTGGCGTGTCGAAGGCCGGCGATAAACATTGGCTGTCGATGACTAGTGTTAATTGAGTGAGCTGCAGCGGCGGCGGCGAGAAATACAAAAATTGGCCCGAGCGTCAGCTTCTCCGCAATGCATGGTTGCCAGCGGCGTTGGAAAACAGATGCGCAACTCTTCTACCTAAAGGTAGCATATACAGTAACTCTAGGACAGACTAATCGGTGCATGAACGAGAGGCTTCGGCAACACGCCAGTTCATTAAAGACTAGGGTATATAAGAGTAATCTTGCTACGCATTGTGCCAGGCATGGGAGCACCCCCAGCCTGCCTGACGTCAACCTCCTGAAAAGTTATCGTCAAAGGCACGCGAGAAAGATCTTCGAGGCCTTTGTTATCCACCAAACGGGCGAGCAATGTGTAAGCGTTCCGTCATTGTTAGACAATGGAATCCGCTATCTGACGTCACGCACGTGACTAAAATTGAACCCTATTTTTTTTTACGCTTTCCTGTTTCTTCGAAAAAATATTTCAGTTGGGAGTCAGCGCCCGTCCTAGTGTCATCTTCCTTCTTCCTGTGTTCAAGCTGTTTTTTCCACTTTCGAGCTGTGTAACAACAAACCCGCCTTTCGCCGCTCGTCCAGTTTGTATACATGCGTCGTCGACATCATTAGAAAATTTTATACCTTAAAGAAATGAACGTGCGGGAGACAAATTGTGCTTCCTATTACATAACTTAAACTTAAATTAAAGGTAACTTACTTTGAAACTTAATATACTACGTTCCTAATCCCAGTGTTCCACAGTAAACACCAGTAGACTTTCCATATCTTTGTCGAGTTTTGTACTGCTAGAATGGTAAACACTCCTAAACCCCGACTTAATTGTCGGGAGCCTCTTCCATCAGTTTCCATTCTCCGTCAGTAAACACAGAGTTCAGGCGAAAAGAATATATAAGAGAAAAGAGAGAGCGAGTCAGCGCATGCAATGTTGTCTTGCCATCCTGTCTCATTCAGTTATTTATTGCTGTTCCACGTATCTTGCAAGGTTAGTTGTAAGTACCCGCTGGCTGTAGTCTTATTGTCTGTTTGCCCTGCTTGACAACGGTCGCTGACTCGGCGGTGCGACGAGTGGAGACGGATGAGACAGCACAACATAGCCCTAACTCTGATGAAGGAGCGCAAACTACGGTATCTCGCATTGTCTTGCGTGCGATGGGTGGCGCTACTAGCAGGAAGTGAGCTATCCCAGATGTTTTTCCCAGATTCGCATTCTATCACGCAGACCGGGTGTGGCGTGTCGTCTCGGTTTGTTCCAGCGCGTGTGACGTTCAAGTGCAGGTCGCGCTAACTTGGTAACGAAGACAGAGTGCGTGCGAGTTAATTTTGCAGGGCCGGATAGGGACTCCGCGAGCCCGGGTCAAATAGTACAGAAAGTGTCCCAGCAATGTAACCGAGTGGTGACCGAGGAATGGTACGAAGGAAGGAATGGCGTGCTCTGTCTTCGTTGGGCCTCCAATAATATGAAGAGACAACTCTAGCAAGGTCACGAGGAAGTAAACACTTTTTAGCGCTTGTTAGTTGTCAGTTGTGGCGGGTTTAGATGACGTGAGGTCACACGTAGGAAGAATGAGCATTTTCTATGTTCATGATGTTTGTAGGCAAGGAAAGTTATACGGAAATAACGCATTTGTTTGGTTGCTTTCCTAATGTTTTTGTTGTTGAATTGTTATGAGCTATAATTAGACTACGATATTCATAGGACAAATTTGGTGTAGTTTACAGAGGGTACGATGTTCAGATGAAAATAAAAGTTTTATTTTTGAATAGGAAGGAAAAAAAGAACAGGATCCGTATTCACCAAACCTCCTAGGCTAAACATTTTCGCAATTGGGCCCCAGGACAACAAGACAGCGCTACAAGAAAGGTCCCGGCCCGCATTTTTCGGCAAAAGATGGCGTGCCCCAGGAAGCTATGAAGACCATGGGGCCAAATTCACAAAACTTTTCTTGCATAAGTGCACTCCCCCATTGGTCAGCCGGCTTCAATAATGGCATGTCCTGCATCATGACTGGCTGAAATAATCTCTTGCGATCTCTTCCATTTTTCTTTTCCTCCTCCTCCTCCTCTTGCGAAGATTTTTAGCGTAAGAATTTTTTGTGAATACGGGCCATTGTTCGCATGCGCCCCAATATGTCTTTTATTAAAGGGAAGCTGAAGTGGTTTTAAAATTCGATAAAACTTCGCGGTTAACAAGAACCGACATTATTGTCGCCGATGTCGTAATTTCTTGCGCGGTTGTTGCAGCAGCACCTTTAAGATACGCGAAAGAAAAGTTTGTCTTGCTACGCCCACGCGAGCGCGCCGAAAGTGTCGGCGTGGAAACGAACTACGTCATCTTCGCTACCTTTGGCGGAGCCGCGCTGCACTCCGACGGACGGTTCTCGGCGCTCACTGACCTGAACTGCGAGAGCGCTTCATATTTATGTACCCGAGGCTCAAGTAAGCATAGAGCCACTGAACGTTCTGCGGCTGGATTACAATATCTGCCATGACGACCAACAGCCGAGTGCCATGAGAACAAGCGTCTCGTATGTTCAACCGTGGCCTCCGTGATTAACTCCGCCAGCGCGCCGTTGCCGGAGGCCACGATTTAACAATGCTGCTTTTCCAGATGACGCGTCATGCCGAAGATAACGTCACCGCTTTCGCTCAGCATCCCAAGAAGCCCTGCGGCCAAAAAAAAAAAAAAGGAACACTATTTGCATTCACTCTTGAGAACTCGCATCGGTTTTCGAATTCAGCTGGGATCAAACTGTGAATACCCACTCCAAAGCCATCGTTTTTAATGTGGTTCAGCTTCCCTTTAAATCTCTACGAGGTGTAAAAGTACTTTTTTTTTTTTTCTGCATGGACAAGCGCGTCTCGGACAGTGGAAAACGGCCGCAAGTGAGCCTGGGGGAGCGATCGCCGACCAACGCATGCGCGATGTTCGTTCCGCTCGCAATCTGCGACCCGACCACTGCTAAAAAGAAAAGACGGGAAAAGAAACGATCGCCATAGTTGCGTACCGTCGCAATGCTCGTCGCACAGATGGGGGCGTGGCAGCGCTTCCTCGTGCGCGCGCCAGCATTCACGAGTGAACTCGCGCCTTTTGTTCGGAGACGAGGTGCGTGTGCGTGCCGCGGTCAACAATGGCGGGCGCAGGGTCATCTGCGTCCCACATCTACGTGGCGCCGCTTGTCGCGGGAACCCCTGTACGTGAGTTCCCGAATTGCTCCTCCAGTTGCGCAACAGCGTGAGTTACTTCTTTCTTTTGTTGTTTATTTCCGTGCTTACCGGAAATGACGCCTTCCCTGGATGTGCACTGAAATTATTTGGCCCACAGAACGGGCGCGTAATTGGAGGCAGCGAAAAATTATTTTTATTCAAGAGCGATAATAATAAATCCAACCTTAGCGTACATGCCGCTTCTTGAGCACCATTACTTGCACTGAGAAACAGTGTTGTGCTCTAAGACAATGCTGGTTTGTAAAAACGCAGACAAAGAAGACACACGATAAAATACAGGAGCGCCGCAGTTTCCCGCGTTTATTCTGTCGTTCTGCTGCTACGCGTTGTAGCCATGCCTATAAGTGCGCAATAATAAACCGCCAGAGAAGTTCTGTGTAATTAGCTATTAAATATATTTACTAACTTTAAACTGAATTATTTTCGGCTCTGGCTTCCAACCAATGTGGAAATCTGTCGCTTGCGCTCAAGGCAACCTTCGAGACTAAAGAAATATCAATACTGCAATGACAGTCTCGGGGCAACGGTCCTAAATATTTTCTGCGGGACAGTGCCATTGGTAAATAAGAAGTCAGCTGTGCCTGAAAAGAGTACGGTGACTCTTGAACTAGCGCTCTGATGGATGTAGCCTTAAACCAGCGTGGCGTGTGCTCTTGTAAGTCTATTCGTATATGCATAGCCTTTTGTCTGTGTCTTCCACGTAACATTTTGATGGAGTTGCGGAGTACGTAGGCATGGGAAGACGTTGCCATTCCGTTAGATAAACCGGCGAACCACTGCGCAATGTGTCGGCTTTAGTGAAGTTCCGGGTCGCGGCATTTCTTAATTATAACCTGGTCGTACTACTGCATAATAGGAGAGATGAAAAATTTGTGAACACGGGTTGTCGCTGAAGCCAACGTTTCTACAAGCGGTCTTGGCTTCTTCAAGGCTGCAACTGATCTATAACAGGATGCTTCTTCTTAAAAAAGTTTTATTTTATAGCTTGTTTTACTTGATACTTTATTGCAGACTTAGCATGATAGTATGTACTCTATTTGAAAGGGTTTCATAACTGAATTTCTTAGCTGTTGTCAGATAGCCGACGCTAATGAAGCCTAAATATTCACGTGCGTCTGCAGTCGCGAAATAAACAAGAAAGGCCCACTACAGGGCTGCAGCTCCAGCATGCCCCTATCTTTCTTTTCTCATATTTACGTCACAGTACAGTGCTTGCGTGTCACACACAAAACCTTTTCCAGCCGTTCCATCCCTGAAAACTTTCGTTCACAGCAATGGATAACCAACAGATCTATGCGTGTGTCCTTGGCCAAGCCAAAGCGTTGAGTGGGTCTGCGTTGCCGCGGGAAATAGGAGTGCATGTATTAACTCTCAAATAGTAATACTAACATATGTAATCATATTGCGTTAAGAAAGGCAACAGCAGGCCCTCGTAACGATGTTTACCGATTGGCAAAGTCATGTTTATTGAGTAGCGTTTATTTCAAGACCTGCATATTATTGTTTTGCACTCTGAGGACTTTTTCAATACGTAAAGCGTATTCTCCTTATTAAAATTAGTCTTTGGTTAACATCTGTTTCTTTTTCAGTGCCCCTTCTAATTTGCTCGTATATTTTTACAGTATTATTGAACCTTTAAGACGCAGTACTTCAAATCGATGCTTCTAAAGAATAATTGGGTAAAAAAAATATTCGGCAGATCGGTTTCATGCGTAGCGGTCAACGGGTAGCAGCCTGTGTAGCATTTTTTGCTTTGAGCCAAGCGTTACGAGGTAGATCGACGTCTTCTTGGAAATTGATTAGTTGTGCTCATGTCGTGGCAACCACGCACACTTAGTACACTGGTGTGCAAAGGGCTTCTGAGGGTCTGACATAACGTCGGCACTCGCGTTAATGCAGAGATGTCAGTTTTGTCACCACAAAGTGCACACTGGGTGTGATGATGCGCATATCATAACTACAGCGGCCGTAGGTGTATGCGCACAACGCCTGGATGTAGCTTGCGGAGTCATACATGTGTGCACATGCAATGTTTACTACATTGATGTAGAAGCGCATAGCCAGCACTGCAACCACAATTGGCGTTGTCTTGACATCAAGCTTAGACGCACTGGGGTGCGTCTGTGGTAGAATACTCGGCTGCCACGCAGAATGCCTGGGTTCCGTTATGGCTTGAGCCGTGCTTTATTATTCTGTGCTTCTATCGGTGTATTTCTACCATCGACACGCCGCCGACGCCGGCACCGTATTTCCTGCGACACGGCCTCCTTCACGCTGTTGCGTTAAGATTTCCGAAGTCAAGGGTGATATAGACTGTGAATCACGTGTGGCCCATACCGGCAACCACGGGCCGCGGTATGCGGGTATGTGTCACATGTGACTGCTGGAAAGGATTTCATGACGCGAACGGCAGGGAAGTCAGTTTTTCATGTTACGGCCTGTGAATCGTGTTCGCCGTACACTGACGTCCTCCTATGAGAATTTTGGTATCTACCAAGTAAAAGCGATGACCACGAGAGCGCCAAGACGTAGGCGGCTAGATTAGATAGATAGATAGATAGATAGATAGATAGATAGATAGATAGATAGATAGATAGATAGATAGATAGATAGATAGATAGATAGATAGATAGATAGATAGATAGATAGATAGATAGATAGATAGATAGATAGATAGATAGATAGATAGATAGATAGATAGATAGATAGATAGATAGATAGATAGATAGATAGATAGATAGATAGATAGATAGATAGATAGATAGATAGATAGATAGATAGATAGATAGATAGATAGATAGATAGATAGATAGATAGATAGATAGATAGATAGATAGATAGAAACGGTGAAATTGCCTTTGGTGCGATAATAAATGGTTAGCATTTAATAAAATCTTTAGCCGACCCTGCGGCAGACGTAACTACAATACGTGCCACTCATACAGGCAGCAACCTATAAAGCACTGAGGTTGCATCTATTCAGAGTGGCTTGGCCAGAAAGCGAAGGCCGTAGTGAACGTACAGAAAACAGCCAAACATGCATTCGTGCTCGTTCGATTACGGCCTTGGGCAATGGCTCATTACCAGCGAATGCTTTATGAGGTCAGCCTGTAGCGCCAATCGCGCGTAAAATGACAGTCTCGCTTACTTAATTTCCGGTGCTGCTCATGAGGCCGAAGCAAGAAAAGCGGGTCGGGCCGCATTTGTTCAGCGCCTAGTCATTGATCTCTGTGTACAGAAGCGAAGAAGCCACGCCGGAACTCGCCACTATAGAAGCTGAGCTAACGAAAGAAAGGCTGATTGTTCCGAGCAAAACTGTATTGGCTGTGTTTGCTTCTGTCGCCTCCTCAGAATCGAACTGAATCCTGAGGCTTATTCCGGTACCTTTCGCGGATCGAGCTTCGATTCGTAGCGTTTTTGGGCCCCCGTGCTGACGATGTGCGTGATTGAGTCATTTTTTATACGCTCACTTACACCTACTGTCTCCTGTTACAGTGTCCGATTCAATTCTCTCTTTCCCCACAGGCACTCATACATTGCCTTGACCTTACTTTTAAATGTGGGCGCAGCACGATGTTTGGATGATAGACGGAATGAGTAGACAGGACGGGCGCAAACACACATCCTGCGTCTGCGTGTAAGATGAGCTCAGCATGAATCAGAATAAAGTTTTTTTTTTTTAATTGGGGGAAGGGGGGGGGGATTGCACACAGATATACAACACGTGTTTTTATTTTCCCGTTTTTAAATAAACTTCAGTTGTGAGTTTGCGCCCATCCTGTCTACTCCATTCGTCTATCGTCCAAACGTCGCGAAGCGAGGGCATTTAGAAGTATGATTATCTACCACCATAGGTCGGCAAACTCATGAGTCGACTCACTTAGACTCAGATTGAGTCGTGAGTCTGAGTCTGAGTGAGTCCTGGTGAGTAATATTTTCGTGAATCTCAGTCCGAGTGAGCCCGAATGAGGTAAATTTTCTTGAGTCTGAGTCCGAGTGAGCTCTGGGGGCAAAATACATTTCATGAGTGAGTCTGAGTGAGCTCCACATTTTTTTTTTGCCGACTTATGCCTACCACCTCGCTCAAGCTTCTATTCTAATTGTCTTAGCCTCTTGCCTTTGACCATGTAATCTATCCGCCTCGTTATAGTACTGTCACAGTAGCTATTCTATACAGGGAGAAAAGCGTGAGCAATACTTATGATTATGATAATCGTAACTGTGATGATGATAATGAATGATATACTGGAAGAACCGATGCAGTTTGAAAATAAGCGTGAACATAAAGAATAATGCAGGATATCGGCTCCCTCCGGCGACCGGACGCTCTTGAAGGGGCCTGTCCATACTTTCATATTCTCATCTTTGCGTGTTTGAGTAAAATGAACGAGAGGAGGTTAGGAGGGGTTGTGTAGTGAGCTTCTTAACAATACTACTTCCCGTTGTTTACTTCGCATCAATGGTGATCTGCACAGCGCATACACGCAAGCGAAGTGACTCAGTTGGCGGACAAATCATCATATTCCGGCACGCAATCGCTTTCATCTAGCGTCGTCAGAACATGCGTGTGAAACACGCAGCCGTGCCCTCGGGACACGAACCGAAATCTGGAGCAGGGGATGTTTTTATTTACATTTTTTTTTCAGGGTCGTCTTTTTAAATCAAGTTTCCGAGACCGACAACGCAAGCTGGCTGGCCGGGTGTCTGTCAAGACAGTGCCGGACTGGAATGCATGCCTGCCTTCTATTGTTATGAGTCTTGTTCTGTGTAGTTCACACCATTACTCTCTGTCTTGGTTTTTGTTTCCCACGTTCGTCGCTACCTCGACGTCTCCAGAAAATTTCAGTTCATACCTCGGCTCAATCTGCCCGCATTCGCGTACGTATTCGTACCTTGCTTATGTTGTGCGCAGCGTGAGTCGGGCTCATGGAAACGCAATTATCCGAGGTAGTATTGACTGCTTTCTCATAAATGAAACAAATAAAATAAAGCAAACTGAAGGCTTGCTTTATGTCACACGACGTCAAGGCTACTGCACGAAAGCGCTACATATCCTCTTTCTCTCTTTGTCATCGTTGCCGCATTTCTTGCTGGGAATTTCATACTACGTTTTTTATCTGCCTCCTATTCCTTTTCTTACTCTCTCATTTTTTTTCTCCGGTCTCGCTCTAGAATTTGTCGTCTTAGCCTGCTACAGAGCAGCTGACGTTGTTTTCTGGCCTCATTTGAGGTGGTTCTGGGCTTACTGGGCTGATGAGTGATGGCTCCCCGGTCGGTTAAGGCGGGCAGGTGGGCTAGTTGGTATCGAGCGTAATAAGACATGATTACTAGTGTAACTGGACATGGGGGTGTTACTTCTCCACGTCGCTGTCCCATAACGCTACTAATCATGTCTTATGATGCTTATGTTAACGAAAGACAGAGAGTGCAAACACGGGCACATGAGAGAAGTCACGACCAAGGTTGCGAGGTCAAAAACACGAAAAATAGCCAGGAAATTGGAAAAACTAGACAGAAACTAGCCAACATGAGCCAATGGCAGTAAAAGTAGCCAAAAGTAGCCACGCGTGAGCGAAAACAACTGCGACGTTTTTATTTAAATGACTAAATGCGAGAGCCTTTTCGTGGGAATGTACATAAGAACAGCGAGAACTCTTCAAAATAATAATTGCTGGCATTAAAGCATACATTCATGTCTATAGCGATAATTTCGTTCGGGATGACGAACTTTCATGCGCTGTTGTAGAAATGACATCACCTCACGCACCGGGCGTGAATTTTCCTAAATGGACTAGAACTAACAGCCTTGTGGCGACAACAAAAATGATGAATGCATGAGTGTGGTCAAAGTCACAGTTTCTGGGATTGAAGCATAAATTGTAGTCACTTTTCCAATAGTTTCTCGCGTGAGGACGAATTCCGAGGAGTTAATATTCCCGAATTGCAGTCCGTACCTAATTCAAAGAAATAACACTAACAGTTCGTGGAATATCCCATTTCTAATGCGGATGAGTGCAGAGCTTCCTGGATGCAGAGTGCTTTCGATTGTCGTGTCCGCTTCCAATTACAGTTTCAAGGGACGTTCAGCAATAGATACTCAGCAAAATGAGGCCCGGCGCAACAGTTTTCCCCCGAGGCTAAGCAACGTATCCAAAAGTATTTTGTTTCGTGTAATTCAAGCGCGTAATTCAAATTCAGGGGCTGGAAACACGCGTTCGACGGCATGTTTTCACACGGCATACTTGAAAGCCAGCGGCCACGACGCCACAAGATATTCATAATTTGGTTCAAATCTTGGGAACTTTAAGGTAGCCAAAAAGGTAGCCAAGTAGCCAAGACGTTTTTTCTGCCGCCACCGGCCTAGAAAAGTAGCCAAATTGGCGCAAAGTAGCCAAACCTGGCAACCCCGGTTATGACGCCATAAACGCCACTTGTGGTGTCGTGACTTCTCTCTTGTATCCCTGTTTGCACGCCCTGTCTTTTTAACATGATTGCTACCAACTCGCTCAGCTCTGTTATTCTAAGATGATGATGCTCCCGTGAAATTGCTTTGTGTAAAATGGTCATCATCCAGTCTGCACAAGGAATGCTTGTAATTCTCGCTTTGTTTGTGAAAGCGGGAGGTGTGTTCACATCTGCACTTCGCGCTCACATGTGAGTCAGCTGGTAAAATGTGCATCTTTATCAGTAAGTGCGGGCTACGGCAGCCCGCAGCCGAAGCAGCAGCGCTCCGCAGTGCTGCGTGCTTCTAACGAGACCTAAAAAGGCAGGTTCGATGGAAATTCGATCAAAATGAGGAACGACTGCGGTAACGGCACGCCTCGTAGCTTGGAAGCTGGTCTTATCGACCGGATCAACGCCACTAACGGTAGGTTTATATATTTAAGCGACGCCCGTTAGGTCGCCGGCGAGCGTGAATTCGTGAAAGTTCCATCAGCCTATTTAAGTGCGGCGGTGCGAGAACGTGTCTACTGCCCTGGCGCGCAGGATATTTAGAAGACCATTTTCACCCAGCCTTTTCAGTGACAGTACTTACTGTTATATACTTGCTTATGTCACTCACTGGCAAATACCAGCAAGTTAGGGCTAACTAAAATGCGCTCTTTCGTATTTGTTCTTCACCAGCACCCATAACGTCGACATTATTTCCGCTTGCGTGCTTATTGTGAGGCTATAGACCATCTCTGGCAACCGCATGATTGGCCGTGCGAGATAGTACTCCCGAGTTGTCACATGGGAAAGCTGTTCTGCTTTGTAATTTCTTGTTCGCGTTTTAAGTGCCCGTGACAAAACACTGTGATAAGACAGTACGACGTACTATGTGCTGAAGCGGAGCTCATTTCTAATCTTCTGCATGTGGGATACAGTGCCAGTGTATTCAGTCAGATGCATGGTCTCACGTGTTTCTTAGACCACAGAATCAAATTTGCGACTCACGTTGCACTTACGATATTTACCGATCCTCGTTTCCGTGTATATGTTTCGTATAAGCCAGGCTTAGTAGGCATCACCGATATATGCATTCTGCGCAGACAGAATTAAATACGCAACTCACTGAAAACATGTCAGGATTACTGCGGTGAAGAGGATTTGAATGGTCGTTCTCCGAAAACTGTTTCGCGAAAACTATTGCAGGTATTTACTGTGTGTTAATCAAACAACGCGTTTTATTTTTCACCTTGCCAAACCGTTTTAATCTATGCTCAAGGACATATAAAAGTGCATGCACATAAAAACCAAAAGCTATGTACCGCATTACTACTCAGGAAATAGCTAAGTTTTAGTGGTTGTGTTGATGAATCTAATTATACAGCCCAAGTTAGCTTTGAAGACCCGACCGGCAATTTCTCCGCCTGAGCGTCTCTTTCTGCATTGGACATTGTACCACGGCACGATTCACTTAGTTCACTTTCTCGTAGAAAAGCCACAAAAATACAAAATGCACGCATTCCACAGCCGTTTAGAAATGGCTAACTGACCAACTCTTTTTAAAAGGCCAACTGTGCTTCCCAGATGGGCCCGGTCCAGCGTTTAGTTCGGCCGCTCGCAACCCCAAGAAAGGCACGGCGCTCTTTGTCCTGCTCGTTCATATCGCGCGTGACGGCCAGTGACAGCGTCGTATTTGCTTGCACCGTTCAAGTCTGTGTCGAAATTTGATGTTGTAAGGGGGGAGCGTACCTCACGGAATATGTACCTACTTGCGCAATCCGCTTAAATGAGACCTGGTCAAATATAAAGACAAGGTACCTGAAATGTTTCGTGTCTGATGCCTTAGTTCTGGCTGTTTATGTTCAGTGTGATGAAGCAACCGGTATGAAGCCGTCCGTGAACGTGTAAAGTCCAACATCTGCGCGAACTTTGTTCTATTGAACTCCTTTTTCTTTCCGAGATGAAAGCAGCCGCTGAAACGTTTTACCCCTATGGAACAGACGAAGAAAACGAAATTGACATTCTTTCGCAATGTGACCGATGACCACACACCTCAAAAGAAGGGCCGGCCAATAGCTCCGCATTTGCCTTCCGTTGCTTTGTTTGCTTTCTGTTTCATCGCTTCGCTTTACTTCTTCGTCAGCGCATCTCACAAAACGCTCGGGCGCCTTCTTTGCAATGCCTTAGGGTGTAACAAACGAGCTGTGGCGAATGCATTTCTTTTGCTCGAAAGTGCTCCCAGCCGCTCCCAGTATCAATGCCCGAGCACCTCTGGCGATGTTGCCTGTAGGTCTTTGTTCCTCTGACCCTAAGCCACCAAAACAATATTTTTCTTCAGCGGAAAGCAGGTTCACCCACTCAGTCCATGTGAACACGTCCACTTATCCGCACGCCGGCACTGAGTCCCTGGGAATAAATTGCGGAGTGCATGGTCCCACTTTTATCCCCACTCAGCTGTACCATCAATGAGGAAGTCTTTTTCGCTTGCACTTTGAGCACAGAACATCCCACTCGTGTGCAAATAACTTTCTTACTCTTTTCGCAGAGTCTTCTCAGGATACATCTATTTTCTCCCATCGCCGAAACAAAACTCTGTGAATACTGCTAGCCTCCACGTGAATGCTGCGCTCGATACAGGGAAGTTGAACTTATTCATTACGAAACCCATGCATGTAGCTCCGTATGTAGCGCGAACTCCAGGTAGGTATCCGCGTAAACGCAGGTCCAGGCCACGCGTAGTCGCTCCATGCAACAGACTCAATGGTCGCGCTCATTCGCAATTCACCTCACGCATTTCAAGCGGCCACGCATCGTATTTCCCATCCGCATACCGCGTGTCCCTTTAGGCTCGTATGACTGATGTCCCAGCGAGTGCCAGATGTTCAATTTCGTGCGCCCCCTTCTTTTTTTTTTCCTCCTTCTTTTAGGCACAGTGCTGCGGCAATCATTACGTGGGCGTATTTGCATGAGAGACGGAATGAGGTGTAGTGGAGGGGGGGGGGGATCGAAAACCCGAATATTCGTGACTCTGGAAGAGTACAGAAATTGAGTTGGCGTTCGCCGCACCGGAATGGCCGAGCCGCACAAATTGGACGGTCACATTCCCACCTGAATTTCAATTCTTCGTTTCGCGGATGAAACAGCCACCCCGAACTCGGTCGATGAAAGTCGGCCGAAGTTCGTCGTTTCGAGTGTTGTGCAGACTGAGATCGGGAGAAGTATTCGGAAACGGCGATCGAGGTTGAGTTCCGCTTAGGTGTCAATCGCTAAAGTGTGAAATAAGAAGTGAAAGTGCGAAGCAACTTTTAATAGTGCTAAAGGCTCGTTCACACCTGCGACGAGCACTAGTCGCGCGACCAAATCAGGCGCAGATCAACTGTCTTGGCTCAGTCGCTCGCTGTGCGATTTTTCACTCGCGTGACTGCAGTCGCAAACCTCTGAACGAATCACATGCGTAGGAACTGGACGTCAGCTTTTTTTTTTTTTACAGGGCAATGGCAATGCGAGCCATATGCGACCAGACGTGAATTATGTGTGGCGACGGGTATATATCGCACGCAGTTGTGATCATCGGTCGCCTTGAGTCGATTTCTGGTCACTAGTCGCAAATGGTCGCGCGACCCGTGCACGCCGCAGCTGTGAATGAGCCTTAATACATAGACACCGGCACGCGAGTATGTCATGATGAATAAACATCGAAAAGCATGGCAACCAATTTAAGACACGGTGCACGGCGTTTTCGTTCTTGATAGCGTTAAGACACCAAATATAGATCGCATCTGTCGCTGGCTATGTAAGGCTTGAAAACAAGTACGGCTGCATAGCCTAGTTGACTCTAGCAACCCTTACAAAAATGGATTTAGACAGTCTATAGAGTGTCTGTAGACTTCTTGTAGATGAGTTCGCCTTTATGTAGATTTAGTATTTTGCCTAAAGAAAATCTTTTGACAATCTATAGACAAAAGTTTATAAATGCGTGTCATCTTTTGTCTAATTGCGTTCTATAGATTGTCTATAAACAAAAGCTTTAAAAAGCGTATGGTTCTTTTTTTCTATTGTTAGTCTATATACAATCTATAGACAAAAGTTCAGTTGATGAAGTTTGTTTTTGTCTAATCCCAGTGTATAGATTGTCTATAAAGAAAAGTTGATAAATTGGTGTTATTTCCTATCGTCAAATCCCAGTCTATAGACTGTCTAAAGACAGAAGCTAAAGTGGAGTTATTTAATTTTTTGCTGAAAATAAGGTTTTTTATTGAAATTTTATCAGACGTGTGTACTTTACGCAATTTTGCTACCTTTTTGTTTATATAACATCTAAGCATGCACTCCTTATTACCCCATTGGGCCCTAGCTGTAAGGTATGTTAAAAAATAACTAAGGGGGCTCATTAATTAATTGAACCACAATGTGAAATTGAGCAGGAATGCGTTTTTGTATATCTCATTAACACATTCTGGCGCGCATGGCACATATATATTTCCCCTCGTAACTCGCATGCTCACATTAGAACTAAAGATGTTTCCAGTAAGTATGTGGCACTCTATGGCTCACCGACTGCATGTACTGCAAGGACTGTGTGGTTCTTTCCGCCTTCGTTGCTACACTGCAAAGGGCAATGTATTTCGTGGAACACTGGAAATCGCAGCTTTGAAGCGGGACGATGGGCAAACAGTGAACAGAGTACAACAGCTCTTTTTCAAGACACAAATAGCAGGGCCCACTGCAGTGCTTTCATTTTTGTTACTATTCAATATACAGTATTTCGCCATTCTTTTTATATACGAAGCACTGTGCCCAGAAACCAATTTTGGTAAAAATATTTTGCGAATTAGCTGTAGCCCTTTCGCTAGCTCATTATATTTGTTCATTTTAACGACATTTTCAGAAGGTAATATGTTAATTAAGATGTTCTTCAACAAATATGCATTTTTCTGTTTTCATTACGACGATGTGCAATGTAATATTAAATCGTGTTTCAGTAAGCGATTTCAAATTGATAATGTGTGTATGCACTTGCTTACATCTCCCGCTTAGAATATATTAATTTAAATTAACAGGGAACATCAATAAGAAAGAAGTTGCAACAGAATCGCCCTAAGGGCGAGGCATCGATGGTGACACTGGCTCGGTGCAAATTTCAAAGAGATATCACTCGGCACTGCGGACACTTGCTGTCAAAGGCTCAAATTTTCCACATGCTTGTGATCATACACACAGACACGGCCGTGAGGGCAACAGTACAGATAGTAGTAAAAACGGACCGTTCGTTACATATCCTGTACACGAATGGTCCACGAACGGTATGTTTAAACAGCAAGCACTGGAAATACAATTGAAGAATCGCTCAGAAGCGGCCTCCCCACTAAGAAGTTGCTTTTTCGTTCAGGCACTGCCGTGAAGGCCAAACCCCATATACGCGAAAATGCACGCGACAGCGACGCGACGTAGATCGTCTTCGCGCAAGCGGTCGCTTGGATGGGCAAACCCCATACACGCAATCGGCCTCGGCGAGAGATCTCCACTGTTGCTGGCATGAGGGCGTTTACTCGTACCAAAAGTGGCCCTTTCTCAGCGGTATGCTATGTAAAATACGATGTTTTGTTGCATAATGGTACATAAAATGTTTATCATTGTCTTGCAGCATTTTTTTCGGTCCCATCACTGCTGCTACGTGCTGCCAAGCCGCGTCCCAGACGGCGCGAGACTTGGTAGTTCCCGGCCCTGAGGTCCCAGCGTTCGCGTTCAACAACGTCAACATTGCGCTCGTCGCCGTTGGTCATGTTGATGAACGTTGTTGTTGATGTGCGTCGATAAGAAAGTGGCGGCAATCAGCAATACGTCACTGATGCATCTTATTCCGGTGTTTTGCTATTGGCTGCTTGAGCGCAGCACTTCCGGGCGACGAGCGACGGACATGTGAAGGATTCCAAATCTGAAAAACCGAGCGATCGCGCGAAATCGACCACGCAACACGTCGCGCGAACGGTTCGTTTCGTCGCTCATAGCATCGCTCGTCGCTGTCGCGTGAGTTTTTGCGCACATAGGGTTTCTTTTCGCCTTGAATCGTGAAGGCGCGCGAGCGAACACGATAAGGAAGGGGAGAAAAGCGAGAACCGGTGCGGCAAACGAACGGAAGAGGGCGCGCAGCTGCAACTCAGTTTCAAATCGCTCGCTGAGCGAGAGCCAATCAGTTCAAACCAGGGGGCGCGCAGGCGCACTGACGTTTGAGCCGTTCAGGAAGTTGACGCATTTGAGGGTCATTGTAAAAGAAGTTCTTGCAGCGCAGTGTGTAATGCCGAAATAAGTTTGTTGCGCGCATGTATTTTTACCACGTTCATTATTATTACGTGCCGGTATCGTCGCTGGAAGTCGTGGAATGGACACGTACTTACACCGCGTGTCTGGACGGACGCATCGTTGTTTGACATGAAATCGTTGACGGCCATGTGTTGTAGCCCCAACGAGCGCGAAGCTTTGAACAAGATCACAAGCGCGCGCCTTTTGACGAGACTGTGGCCACCAACGTTACTAGAACAAACTCAGTTTCAAAGCTCCGTATCTCCGCCAGCGGAGGAGGGTGGTCCGAACGGCGGTCGCGAGAACTAGCGGCGCTGCAGTTCCGTCTTGCTCCACTATCGGCGCGTCGTCTGCTGCCACGGCATAACGCTGCGGTGCACCGCGCAGTTGCTCGCGGCAACTGCGCGGCAACTTTCTTATTGTATTAGTTAGGTGGATGCTTAGGTGGATATGCATAAGGTCGTCTGTATGCATTGGCCCGCGTGCGTTGTTCATTGATTGGCTAAGAATCGATGTTCGGTCTATATTGCCACGCTCACTTCTTGTTTTATTTTGATGTATTCGGGTTTGACCAGCAAGGACGGTTATCAGCGCCCGACGCTGTCCGCGAAGCAGTGTTCGAGAAGCTTCGCGATCGTAGATCGTTTTGGTAAGATTGCGCGCTGCACGCGAATGTTCCAGCTTTGTCGAGAGATAACGCCGCCACCAGCGATATCGCTGGAAAGTTCGATAGCGCCTGTATAAAATCCGACGCCCTTGACCGCTTGTCACTTGATCGACGGTCGACGCTCTGTTCGCCGCTTTCAGTGTATTGCTGTAGTTTGACTTTGAGTTTCTCGGCCACAATTTCGGCCGAATAAAGAGTTTCAACTCGGACCTGCTGACTGCTGCCTTCGTCGACGTCACGACCCTGTGACAATATTTGAGCTGTCTACATTGCGCTTAACTTCCAGGCATAAGAGTTTCTAAGTGAATGAGGGTTTTCAGCGTAATTTTTATAACTACCACCACAATTTTAGCCGCTGCCGTCTTATCTAGACCAAGAACAACCCAACACGTTTGTAAAAGCCTTTATAGTGTACAAAGAAGCGTACTTACTCGAGATACAAAAACGTTCTAGAAAAACAGTACTCGTGTTTCTACAATTTATTGAAAAAATTGTTTTCGAAAAACATTGCCAATGCTCTGCAATGTTTACAAGACACGTTTTCGCGACGGTTAAAGGGATACTGACCCAAAATCGGAAAATTTTACGAGAACTCCGTAAATGAAATCTCAGTGTGCGATTACATCGAATAGATGTCGTCTCTGAGCAATTTTTTCAGCGATAGTTGTATTTTCGGTGTCTCATCTTTCTACGTCGCATCCTTCTACGGTGCCTTACACAATTCGAACAGCTCGGCCGTGATGTGAGCACCGAGCAGTTATTCGCGCGTACTCTGTCACAGTCGTCAGTATTCAACTTCAGTTTTTCAACTTCACCGAGCAGATGTTCCATGCCCGCAGCACTTACACTGTACGACAGCCGTTTGCATTTCGTGCTGTAGCCGTTCACTACGCAGTTAAACTGCTCGTCAACTACAATTATCTTTTGCACAAGTAAGTCTCCGTTCCCGAAGCAAAGTGTGGGATTGGGCTAGTTGGTATTACATTATTAAACTGCTCAGCTCAAAAGATTTGACACGGTACAGCTAGAAAAGACGAGAACCAGCGCTGGTCCTCGTCTTTTCTATGTGTACCGTGTCAAATTTTTGCGCTGAGCAGCCCGTTCCCGAGCCGGCGAGTGTAAAATATTCCGCACATCTTGTTGGATACCTCGTCGTAAAATCTCTCGAAAATCCACTGCTTTGAAGGCATGGCGACAGCTGACAACTGATCGAATGTCAGTGTGATGCAACTCTCAGTCTCGGTAGCGTATATAGGTAATCGCCTGCCTTTCGTTTTGTTGTTCTATTTCTGGCGGCTCCTCCAAACTGGGCACGGGGCTTTCGCGGGACGCCGTGCGTTTTGGGGAGGATTTGCGCCAAAACCCCGAACATTTTGGCTTTGAAATGTGGGGTGGAAGTGCTGGGAACAAGCGCGGCACGGCACCGGGCGCGAGTTCCCACTTTCCACGTGGGATCAAAAAACCTCTTGTCTCGCAACGACACGACGATAGTGCTTTACAATGTCGTCACTCTCAAAATGAACGTCACAGACCCTGCATTTCGCAGTAAGCTTTCTATCTTTGCGATGCGAAGCTTGAATGGCGTAGGGTCTTTTGGAGGTCCGAAGAAGTGTCATGAAGCGGAGTCGTCGTTGCGGTAGCCGCTCTTGCAGCCCGGCGCAAAGCAAGTCGGCATACCGCACTGTGAATCTGTTCGCCCTCGTTACGCTTCGTACATCACTTCGTACAAGACCCTAAGCCCGGTCAAGAACAGTCGCAAAAATGACGAGCTAACAAAGCGCAGACGACGCTGTAACCCACGTGCGCTCGTACATCGCCGGCGCCGATCACAACAAGCGCCAGCCGCGGGAGCTAGACGTGACTGCAGCGCCACTAGTTTTCACGACCGCCACGCGGACCGCCTCTCCGGCGGAGCTTTTAAACTGAGTTTGTTCTAGTAACGTTGGTCGCCACAGCGAATATCGCTCTTCGGTGAGTTCAAGAACGTTGCCAAATCGCGTGACTGTGCATGACGACTTTGTGATAGGTAATAATGCCCGAGCGGCGAGCTGCCATAATAGAGATGGTGTGCGAGAGGAAGTGTTTGATACGAAAGTATGCGTTGTATAATAGGCGCTTTTAGCTGACCGATTCTGCGGTCCGTTCCCCGTTCCGCTCAAACGCTCAACGTTACCGGAGCGCAACGCGCGTTTTTGGTTTTAGCCAAGCGTCTTTCGGTCAAGGCAAGCGCGACGCCACCTGTGCATGAAAGTCACAAGTACGTTGAAAATGGAAATAAAAATTGTACTTGTCTTGCAGCAAGAAAGGAAATTCTGTTTTAAAACAGAGTGAATTGATTTATTTTCGATTTACGGTGGTGCTTGACGCATCAGCCTTTTTATTTTTTTGTCACCTTGGCTTAGCGCTGGACTGCAATGTAAGCTACAATTATCCAATCTTATGTGCATGGTGTCTTCATGCTGTTAGGTATACATTGTGCCCGCCCAAGTTCCGCTGTGTTCTCCTGTACCCTTTGTGTATAGCGAGTACTCGTAGACTGAAGGCTGCATTGCCCATACCGGATACAATCCACACAGCCCAAAGGGTAGCTTTGTTCGGAGTAGAGGCACTATGCATAATACTTCGTGCAACTACAGTTCTTATTTAACGACAGCATCTTGTGTGACTTATTGTGTTAATTACACTGAGCAGTACGATTATAAACTCTTGAACCCATTTTGTTAACTGCTGAGATACAGCAGGCCCGTCATTCTCTGCCTGAAGTGCACATGCATCCAGGTAGAAGGGTATTCCATTTCGTTAAAAACTGAGCAGCTGCTTATGTTACAGAAATAAATATTTACATTCGAAGGTATTGGAATAATAATGCTGGAAAAGGCTCATTTTCCGCTCCAAAGCGGTGTTTTACCTGCTCCAGAAGTTGGACTTAATTTGCTTCGATCAATGACATCACTGAAAGTGGGAGTGAACCCGGAGATGCAAAGGTGTTGTTTTCTTTATTGTGAACAAGGGTACAGATACGGTGACGGTGCGGCACAAATGCCTGGACATTATCTGGCTCTTGCACAGTGGTTTCATCTTGTCTGTTGTCCACCGGCACTGCAGTGTCACCACTCCCTTGGACTGGTGGCTCAGGTTCCTCATCTCCGGTCATTCCCAAGAGGAGTGATGCCGGTGACTGGTTTTCTGCAGCAAAATAGAGGGCAATGCAGTGAAATTTTTAAAAAATTCTTACCCAGCGGAACACTATTGCAAATAAGCGATGAAATCTCGCATTGAGTAAATCACTTCCGGTACAACATACTTCTCGTCCTGTGTGGAGCTGGTGTGAAAATTTAGGTTGCGCATAACGCATTAAGCTGATATTGAGTTTGACAAACATTGAGAAAAGCAAGTGAGAATGAACAATGTCTACGCACTTGCTCGTCCCCCTTTCTCACGGCGCTTCAAAAACCATAAATTTAGATTGAGTGCTTTCGACTCTCTGAACACTGCTACGAACAGGCACCACGAAATGGGAAGCAAAACGTAATGCTCACATAACCCACAGCCATGAGAATGCAGCCAGCACTACAACACTGAAAAACATTTATGAGAACAACACAACGTTAGCAGTTTTTCGCAAGAATAGAACATCAACATGACATCACACATCGCCAAATTCTCTGGCGTCACTATGTTGTCCTATTGCATCACGTCACATTACGAATTCATCAAATAACATCGTCCATTTGCATTGCCTCTGTGATCGGTGCACCAATCACGAAGGCAATGCAACGCAATAACAGCGTCCTATCACCAAGTGCAGCAGAGAAAGGCCGGCGTTATAGTTGTTGAAAATTCTTCCGTTTCAGACCTAGCAATGCAAAGTATGAGTTAGCTCAGATGAGCTCACGCAATATGGACGCTTACCCCCCTATTCAGAAGCGCTTGAACTTAGACACCGCTTTCAAGCAGCACAAACGCGTTTCAAACGCGCTGCCCTGGGACATAGCGTTCAGCGCGTTGCCTTGTGGCAAGTCAAACTAAAGAGCGTTTCTGAATAGGCGGGAGAGTGGCTGCGGCTAAAAGCTAAATTGTTACTATTGTACATGAAATCGCTTACTTGCGAAGGTATGCGGAGTCCTGTTGACGGAAGCACCAAAGAAGCAGCTCGAGACGCTCCTTTATGGCCTGAAGTGTCAGCTCTCGATGTATCGCTGCAACGACGCTTCGTAGAACGTCATCCCACATGCGCGGATATTCAAAGGGATTGGCCGCGACGACTTCTCGGAGAAGCCACAGATCCTCGTGTATCCTGAAGTGCCCTCATGTTTTGCGTGTTGGCCGAATAACCGCTGTTTTCCGAGCAGCCCGGACTCGCGGCACAAGAGGCTGCCATTTTGGTTGTTTCTCCTCGTGTCACGTGATCCCTCGCTCGACGGTCCGGTCACACGCTCAGCGCCTGACCGTCTGGCGCATGCGCAGTGACGCCACCACCGACTGGCTGAGCGGAGCGGGAGGCGCAATACGGTCAGCTAAAAGCGCCTAATGTCTCTGTGTTCTGTGGTGTTCGTTATACGCTTCCGCGGAGCCGTTGCCGTGTGCGTCGGTTAGAGCTAAAAACAGCCTGAAGAATACGCGTTGCATTACGCGATAGTATGCTTGTGTTATGCAGGCCTTGTGTTGTTTCGCCCTTCTTCCTTGACTGTATGCAATGCAGCATCCTTGCATGAAATGACGTGCACATGCCTTGTCACTATAAAATTGAGTCTGCTTTTAAACATTACTGGTCGCCCCGAACCCTTTCTATGGTGGATATGCAACAGACGTTATCGTTCAATAAGCATAGTTACCCGCCACGGTGGTCTAAATATATAGTTGTTAAGGTGCTCGACTGCTGACCCACAGGTCGCGGAGATCGAATCCCGGCCGCGGCGGTAGCTTTGCTTGAGGGCTCGCGAAGTGCTTGAGGCCCGTGTTCTTAGATTTAGGTGCACGTATAAAGAACCCCGGGTGGTCAAAATTTCTGGAGCCCTCCACTACGTCGTCGCTCATAATCGTGGTTTTTGGACGTTAAACCCCATCAATTATTGTTATAAGCATGGTTATAGTTAACTAACGTGCAAATCAACTTTATAAAAGTAGACGGGTGTGCAGATAGAGAGACACATGTACACACACGGCGCGGTCATGCATACGCCATGCTGCTCAGAGGCTATGTGTTTGTAGCTGCGTCGCCGTCTACGGTGCCGCGCTCGTTTTTGCAAAGAATGGACGTAATTGTTCTATATTAAAGATTTTAGTCTGTCTGTCGCGGATCGTAGCTCTTGGGTGTGTAGAGACACAACCAAATCAATCGATTAGCGAAGGGAAATCCTCGCGGACATTAATTGTTGGCTTTAATTGTAGTGTAGTAATAATGGCCTAAATTAAAATGGAATAAAGTGAACGGAAAATCGCCCTTTGCGTTGATGGTATCTAAACGCCCGATGCTCAACCGATTGAGCTACGACTGAAAGCGCTTCGCCGTACGCTTTGCTGGGTATTTATGTATGTGTAGTTCCTTGGAGTGTTAGCCAGTGCCACTCGTACTCAAGGCGGTGAGTGTGGAACACTCTGCCAGAGTTTGTCACGTGACACGCGATCTTTCCATGAGGCGGCAGGTGACCGATAAAACGTCGCATGCGCACACTAGCCATAAGTCAGCCGGGGCAAGGACTTCGCGGTGAATTAAAGAAAAAAAGGGGATTTTTTGGAGGACCTCGTTTCTTTTTTATACACAACCAAAACGATCGAAAAGATCCCCTTCTTTCGTAGATTCAGCGAGGGCGTCGCCCCGGTAGACTTAAAGCATCAAGTTAGCATGCGAGGGTTTATTGGTCAGCTGCTACGTGGTGCTAAGACCCCGCCGCGGTGGTCTAGTGGTTATGGCGCTCGACTGCTGATCCGAAGGTCGCGGGATCGAATCTCGGCCGCGGCGGCTGCATTTTCGATGGAGGCGAAAATGTTTGAGGCCCGTAGATTTCGGTGCACGTTAAAGAATCCCAGGTGGTCCAAATTTCCGGAGCCCTCCATTACGGTGTCTCTCATAATCATATTGTGGTTTTGGGACGTTAAACCCCAGATATTATTATTATTACGTGGTGCTAAGATCAAGTGCCACGTGATGCCCTCTGTCAAAAATGAATGTTCCAAACTCGCCACCTGGGCTACGTGCGGTGCTGGCTGAGACTCCTAGGGATAACAAATACATAAGTACCCAACGAAGTAAACGGGGCAGCGCCAGACGTGTAACTAGAAAGTTGTGGATTCAGATCCCACCGACGGAAAGGGTGATTTTTCGTCCACTGTAATCAATTTCAACGTACGCCATTATTATATGCTACAATTAAAGGGACACTAAAGAGAAACAACGAATCGGTTTAGATCGATAAATTGGGCTCTGAGAACTCTAATGTCGCTAATTTCGCCCCCATAGGTTTATTATTAGAGGAGAAAACCAAGGTCAAAGTTTCATTTTTAAATTTCGCGCCGAAAGCTTCCCGCGTGACGTCAGTGATTTCAAAGGGTATCTTATTTTGGCGCCATTTGCTCAATAAAATTACCCCAAACTTGGTATGTCAAGTCTCTGGCCCCCTCAGAGGACAATGTACTTCATTTTTAGCGATGAGGAACTACGTAGTCCCTCGTAGACGCCGTCAAAACATGTAACGTCACGGCGAATGGTGCGGAAACTTCAAGGTGGCGTCGCCACCCACATTTTGTTTTTGCGTATTTTCGTGCTTACTAAGCATCTTCTCGCAGCAAGCGTGGTGGTTTTGGTATCGTGAAAGAGTACTTTACTAATATGAGAAAAATCGTTTTGCTCTTCAGTGCCCCTTTAAAGGCGACAATTAATGTCCGCTATGCTTTTCCTGGCTTAAATGTCTGTTCGATTAATTTGGTTGTGTCTAACAAAGAAACGAGGCCCTCGGAAAAATTCCCATTCGCTCGTTCATTAGGTTTGTACACGAGGCTCACTGTAAGGCAATTCATTTTTCTGAAACACGTTTTGAACTAGTAGTAACAGTAAGTACACACATACAACTACAAACTTAATTCATTCGAAGTAGCACACCACGTATATGTAAATTATCGTTGGTGGATGTGAGCTTCAGTTCAATTAAACTTGTTAAGCGAGTGCATGCTCTCCTTGTTGCTGTATCTGTGTGAGAAAAATTGGGGCAAATATTGGTCCTGCCACTTCATATTTTCTTTGTTTGATGAACCATACATCGTCTGTCTAGTAAAAGTTCTATTAACGGAGAAGTAGCTTCTTTACATTGTATGCAAAAATGGGTCTGCATTTGTTTTTCGCGCATGCTTTGTCGTAAGTTTCTATTTTTTTGTATATTTTTCTGAATAAAGCTCTGTTGTAAGTCAGCACTTGTGCTTGTCATTCTTTTCTGTGTGCTTTGCCTCGTTTTCTTTTCCAGAATTTATTGGGATAAATTTATACATCACTAATCTACAGGAACTGCCTCTAGGCAATCTGTAGACCACAGTATATTTGTGAGGTAGTAAGTCCGTAGACACTCTATATACTGGGTCATAGGAATAGCCTATGGATAATCTACAGACATTTGTCTGTGGATATTTTATAGACAAAAGTAAACCAAAGTAGATTTGTATGAGCCTATAGACTTTTGTTTATAGACATTCTGCAGACATCGGTTTAAACGCATGAATTTTTATTAATCTACAGACCTTCTATAGCCAATCTATAGACTTAGACTTTCTTGTAGACTGGTCTATAAAAACGAGTGCGGCCACTATTCCATAGACTATCTATAGACCAGTCTAAAGAACTCAGCTATAGAACGTCAATTGATTTTATAGACAGATGTCTACAAACTTTATATAGACTATCTAAACATATTTTTGTAAGGGAATAGCGACCAGCAAGGGCGTTCTGCTTGTTTTGGGCGACAATGAGGCGCGAGAATCTACAGGAACACAGCGTACCTTCTCACCCGGAGAATTTGTCGAGAAACTTCCCAACTCCCCACGGATGTCCTGTCATTCGCAGCTGCCTTCAGTCGACACGCGTAGAACGCAAAAGAAGGCATGAAATGAAGGAGAAACGAAGGCACGGCAAAATGCAAACAATACGACGGCCAGTAATTATTGTGGGATAAACCTCGTGCTAGAAAATTCAACGCCACTGCAATTCCAGCCAAAGCGGTGAAGTTGGTCCCGTTTCTACAGGTAAATTTTTTGTTGAGGGGTATATATACAGTAAGTAAAAAGCTTCCTCTAAACTTGATATGAGTGCGTTTCGGTGTAAGCAGTAACGTAAGCCGCGCTTGTGTATGCCCGAAAGTATTTTTGACTGGCACTTTTGCTTATTTGTTGCTTTTCTTTTTATCTCTCTGAGTGCGTGTCCACGGCCGTCCGTGCGTGTGACGAGTTCGTGACATTGCCCCGACACTCTTTCTTTCCTGCAGTGCTTTAAAGCTGCGTGGCGAAACACGTGCCTTACAACGCACGACGAAATCGGAGGGGAAATGTTCTACATGATGCGATAGAGCAATCGCAAAAAGCACACGCCCGGTGTAAAAAAAACGAAAAAAAAGTGAAAGAAACAAGAGCAACTGCGAGGAATAAAGGCAGGGGAGAGCACAAAAAATGGGGGCGACGTGTTTCAGAAACCAACGTGCCACTGACTCGCAGGTGGCGTTGGTTTACGAGTCGTCTTGGCTGTTTGGGCCGCGACGGCTGGTGAATTGCTAGGACTGAAGAACAGTCACCAAGAGCCGCAGGGTCAGCGCGGTAAAAGAGGTTAGGAAGACGGCGAGGTTAGCCAAAAAAGAAAGTTATGTTTACTGCCCTGTACTGGTCACGACAGGAAGTAAAAATGCATTAAAAAACCAGAGAACGAGAGAGAGAGAGAGATAAAAGGATGATGTCACCATAACGTGATCGCGAGATCGAATCCCGGTCGCAGTGGTCGCATTTTCGATGGAGGCAAAAATGCTTGAGGCTCGTGTACTTAGATTTAGGTGCAGATTAAAGAACCCCAGGCAGTCAAAATTTCCGTAGCCCTCCACATACGGCGTCCCATATAATCATATCATGGTTGTGGAATATCAAAACGCAACAATTATTTTTATCATGTCACAATCATACTAGCAGAGGATGATATAGCCTGAGCACAATGCACACCCTTTAACCAATAGCGGTCTCTGGAGATTTTTTTTTTTTCCAGTGGATAAGAAACCGTTCATGTATATCTCAGCAGCTTCCAGTTTCGGCATCTTATAAAGTTCTTACAGAAGCGTTAGCGTTTGGATAGCTGCACACATTTAGTGAGATGTTAGGCAGTGGCACAGGACATAGTAATTGCGTGACAACCTGGACAGCATGAACGCGGGAACACACAGCCCAGATGCAAAAAATGTCCGCGCAAATGGGTCATAGAAAAGACGTAAGCGTAACATGTCTATATCACGGCACGGTCTGCTGTGAGCAGCGGTCATTAATGTACTTCTCAGCCTTCTTTGTTTTGTTTCTGTCCTAGTAAAAGGTAGCGCGTGTAACTACGGGCACGCGCGACAGTTCTCTAGATCGCGGTAAACCGCTTACGTGCCCTGTAAAGCTTACCAGGCTTACTGGGTATCCAGATCGCGTAACGCTAATTAATGCCCCAATTTGGTTGCTGGTCGGGTCGCGTAAGTCCACATGAGTAGATAGTTTTGCGCACTCGAGCGTAGAATTATCTTTATCTTCGTATCGTGTTGTGGTCATCCATATGAAAGACGATTTCTCAATTTTTTTCAGGGTTTCAAGGCAGCCGGCCTATCGCGTTCCACGTGAATACTCTGGGGAATATAGCTTTACAATTTTGGTCGAGATATAGGTTCTGGGTTCGTATTCGCAATGCTTCGCGCTCTTAAGTGTTCTTCGACATTGGTCGACCACCTTCGTTAACAACACATCAGGAATGAATATTACATAGAATTTGCTCATGCATACTAACAATTTTAGCCTAATATTTTTGTTCTCCAATACAGGCGTTGTTCCATTTCGTTGTGAACTATAATTTTAGGTCTATGTGTTTCGCGTTATACTTTGACACGTAAGCCTATAGGCGGCAAGAGAAACTTATGGTACACAGAACTTTACGATGGAGCTGAATTCCCTCAGAAACTAGGCAAGCAGTTCTAAATTTAATGTTCTGATGCCTTGGGGACCTAACCAGTGATTCTTTTAAGTTAAAACTGAAAGAAATTACGAAGTAAAATAGAAACTTTCTCTCTCTTTCTCTCTCTCACTCTCTCTCACAAACACACACACACGCACACACACACACACACACACACACACACACACACACACACACACACACACACACACACACACACACACACACACACACACACACACACACACACACACACACACACACACACACTCTCTCTCTCTCTCTCTCTCTCTCTCTCTTCACTGTAACTTTTAGGTATTTGCCAACTTTACTGCAACAGTTATAATGAAATTGTAATTACGACTATCACTAAAGCTTGTCACTCAGCCGTAAAATACGCATCAAGGCCACGTGTTACCATGAGCACTACTTGCCCAAACCAACTTTGCCTGAAATAATGGAAGAAATAACTGTCAGATCCCACGAAGCACGGCAACAGCCGCCAGACAAAGTTACCACAGCGCGAATGCTTCGCTTGTCGGCAAGACCGCCAGCTGCGGTCGAAGTTAGTGGCCAATAAAGATTCGCCATGAGGTCGTTAGGGGTGAAAGTAACGGCACGGAACAAGAATTAAGAACCAACAGGACGCCTATCCTTTTTCGCTGTAGTTAAGTGCACCACCGCTTGAACCTCCGAAGACCCTGATAATAGTTAAAGCGCGGTACACTCGCGACGAGAAGCATTCGCGAAGGAGAGTCCTGGTGGGTAAGACATTAATTAGTCTAGCATAACCTCAGGGCATGTAAATGACGGTGATTTAAGCTTTTGAAGACCCAAGTATCTAAGAAGAACCAAAAAGTAGACCCAAGTATCTTTAGAAGAAACAAATAAAGTATCCAAGATGCAAAACTTTAAAAATATTTCATTTTTACATGCCACAATTAATGCATGCATTTCTTTGCATAAAACGGTACGCTGTAAGTCGCACTAAAGCAACTTCTCAACTAAGTCACAAATAACGTTCAAGTCAAGACTCCGTAAAACTGTGCACTGAGATTCATCAACTTGATGTCCTCAGCAAGTAATTGTGGCGCAGAATGGGTCGCTAGCCATGAACTTTGAGAATCACGTTTCAAACGTTCAACAATCATTAATCGTTTTAAGACTTACTGATGGGCATCTTTCATCATTCGCAGGCACTTGTACAGTACCAATATGTATTTATCGAAATAAACTCTCGAAAGTTAGCTTTTTCAGCAATTTCTGTGCATTGTTTGCGTGTTTCTCAAACTAAAAACTTGGTTTGCATTGTAAAAATGTCCCAGAATATTTGTAAGTTATCGAAATCCTCTTCCGATTCTTCTTCCTTCTTGAAAAGCTAGAATAACCTAAAACGAAGAGAAAGCCGCTTATTGAAAAATTGTCCTGAACATTGCCTTCAGGAGATGTTCAGGAGTCAGACAAAGCTTTAGTGGTTTTAAGCAATTTAACACATCGCAGCAACATACGCGTCTCAGGCTTACAAAAAGAGTGAGAATATTACTACCATAAACTATTATTTTCATCAACATCAACAACATCAGCCTGTCTACGCCCACTGCAGGGCAAAGGCCTCTCCCATGTTCCGCCAATCAACGCGGTCCTGTGCTTTCTGCTGCCACGTTATATCTACAAACTTCTTAATCTCATCTACCCACCTAATTTTTTGTCTCCCCCTCACGCGTTTGCCATCTCTTGGAATCCAGTCAGTTACCCTTAATGACCACCGGTTATCCTGCCGATGTGCTACGTGCCCGGCCCATATCCATTTCTTCTTCTTGATTTCAACTATGATATCCTCAACCTTCGTTTGTTCCCTGACCCACTCTGCTTTCTTCCTGTCTCTCTGTCAGGTGATAGAGAAATGCGAGGAATACAACCAACCCCTATACATAGCCTTCATAGATTACGAGAAGGCATTTGATTCGGTGGACACATCAGCAGTCATGCAGGCACTGCGGAATCAGGGCATTGACGAAACCTATACAAACATAACGGAAGAAATCTACAGCGGATCCACAGCCACTATAGTCCTCCATAAAGAAAGCGACAGAATACCAATAAAGAAGGGCGTACGGCAGAGAGACACGATCTCTCCAATGCTATTCACCGCGTGTTTACAGATTGGGAAGAATTAGGCATAAGAGTTAATGGAGAGTGCAATTCGCTAATGCAATTCGCTGATGACATTGCATTGATGAGTAACGCGGGAGACGTATTACAGATCATGATTACTGAACTGTATACGGAAAGTAGAAGAGTAGGTCTGAAAATTAATATGCATAAAACTAAAGTAATGTGGAACAATCTTGGCAGAGAACAGCGCTTTGCGATAGGTGGCGAGACACTGGAAGTTGTAAAGGAGTATGTCTACTTAGGACAGGTAGTAACCGTGGAGCCGAACCATGAGAGTGAAATAACTAAAAGAATAAGGATGGGTTGGGGCTCATTCGGCAAGGAGGATCGAAAGGTGGGCCAGTTGGTAATTCATTTTCTTCGTTCAGCGAACTGGGAGCGCGGAAAATACACAACGGACGAAGCGAGGAACCACACAAGACGTGTGGTTCCTCGCTTCCTTGTGTTCCTTGTGTGGTTCCTCGCTTCGTCCGTTGTGTATTTTCCGCGCTCCCAGTTCGCTGAACGAAGAAAAGCTCATTCGGCAAGCATTATCAAATCATGAATGGTAATCTACCACTATCCCTCAAGAGGAAGGTATATAACAGCTGCATCTTACCGGTACTTACCTACGGAGCAGAAACCTGGAGACTTACAAAGAGGGTTCAACTTAAATTGAGGACGACGCAGCGAGCGATGGAAAGGAAAATGATAGGTGTAATTTTCGTCATCACTGTTATAAGTTTTCTTCATTAAAACTGCATTTATTCCATTTATTTATTCCGTAGGACAGTTTATTATGTGAAATATATCGATATGATAATAATGACGCAACGTGCAATCTGATTCGTTTCGGTATTGCTTCCTCGTGCTTCTGCCGAAGAAGTTAAAAAAAGCGCGTCCCTCTCTGTATATATATATATATATATATATATATATATATATATATATATATATATATATATATATATATATATATATATATATAATATCACTCTGATTCATCGGACAGCGATGATCACTGAC
Organism: Rhipicephalus sanguineus; assembly: GCF_013339695.2. Classification (NCBI taxonomy): domain Eukaryota; kingdom Metazoa; phylum Arthropoda; class Arachnida; order Ixodida; family Ixodidae; genus Rhipicephalus; species Rhipicephalus sanguineus. Next base: position 39,862,310 of record NC_051180.1, on the reverse strand, counting down.
ACAACCGGAACTGATGGAGGCCATGTTTTCTGTCTACGCTTTATGGATGCGTACCTACATGACTAGAGGTAACCAGACCGTACGTCGGACAGTGTTTGCCCACGACTGACTGGCGTATTGGCCTACCAACATGATATCCTCCCCTTTTACGTGCTGTTCATATGGAGCACCGGTTGCAGGATCTGTTCTATGTCGACTCCACAGCGTCGCCAGTCGTCACGAATGTTCCGAGGATTCGTGTTGTTCAATTTGCCTGATGTTTTCCTGCCTCCTCCATTCGTCCACGAAGCACCTGATATCAAGCGAATATCCATACGCGCCTTCTCCACTATTTTTATTGCGCAATGATATGGACAGTCTCCGCTGAATTTTGCCGTCGCCGCCGTCATGCACCGTATATGTATAAGTATATATATATATATATATATATATATATATATATATATATATATATATATATATAAAAGCCCCAAAGAAAAATAATTCAGGAAAATGCTTCCGAAGCGCGGAGTCGAACCAGGGACCTCTTGCTCCGCAGCGAGTGGCGCTATCCACTACGCCACGAAACGCAGATCCTCCACGTAGCTAACGGCGAGCGTTATATACACACCCTTTACCGCTGGACCGACTCAGAGACGGCAGGCGATAATAAGCGTTTCTTCATTACCAGCGATATGGCGCTAGGAGCGCGACGAGCGCATTTAAAAGTCGTCGGCTCGCTCGCTCGCTTCTTATACATATTTGCGCAGGGAGAACCTTGCCCTTCCGCTGTCTGCTCGCGCGGTTTTCTCGTGGTGTGGGGAAGAGGGGTGTTTCACGCTTTCACCGTGACTTTTTTCATAATATTCGTCCTCTTTTTATTTCTTGCATGCTTCTTTTTTTGTTTATCTCTTTCTAGATCTTCTTCTTCGTTCTTGTTTCTTTCATCTTTCTTTCTTTCTCTCTTTTTATATTGCCATCTTTGTTCTTTTTCCTTCTCCTCGAGCTAACATCGGTCCTCCTCGCCCTGATCTCCCCTTCTCATTCCCTTGCTAAACTACGCTATACAAGGCTATGCCATGCTTTACCCTCTCCCCCACCTTTCATTCTTCCTCACCCTCCCTCACCTTCCTACCCGCTTGCTATACTATACCCTGCATTGCTATGCGATACTATGAACTACTTGGCTTTCAGTGGCGCTTTCAGTGGACCGTTTTCAGTGGTGCATACCCGCTTTCAGTGGCGCATAACCGCCTGAGATTTTGAATCCCACGTAAGAAACAGCTTCGCTGTTTAAGCTTTGCTCGTTCGTTGTTTTTTGATGTAGCGTATTATTACCAAGGTAATACGCTGCATCAAAGAACCTTCAGACGTTTATATACATCCTTGCAGCGAGGCACTATCATAAGATGTTGCAACCAACTACGCATGTTGCTGCAATGATGAGCGTAGAGTGGTATCCGTGAATATAACTTTTCATGGTCACGAAGCGCAACCGGCGTCGCCAAGGGATTGGAAGACTCGCAATATGTCCATGCGGGTGTCATAACTCGGTCAAAGAGAACAAAGCATTCTGAATGGGGACACAATCTTCGCAGTGGATGCGGCGGAACGTTTACGACGCACTTTATGGGCTGTGCTGGACTGTGTGTGCCACTTCTTGCTCCCTGCAAAGGATATTGTGCCCGAAAAAAAGCTAGAATAGAGCTCACCGCGTCGTTATGACGGTGGAAATCTAATAGAAGCACCTCTATAACACATGAAAAATAAGAAGTATTTCGTGAGGGCACTCACAGGGAAGCGAATCTGTACCTGTTACTGCGCGGGAATGTGGCCCCCAGTGACAGTTTTATGGCTTGCCCTTCGTGTATCCATAAATTCTCAGCTCTTCTTAGGCGGGCAAATAATGAGGCTATAAACTCTAGCGTTGTTTGCGCCGTCGCAAACTGTTTTACTAGAAACTACCAGCTGTCTGCGGTACGCTCACTGTAAGTACCATGCACGACCCTTTTGTTCTCGCTAGATTCAGTCCTTTGAAGTTGTTTTCAGCAAAGACCGCTGACAACTGCACTGCTGAAATTCCAACAGGTGGACAAATGTAAGTGATACGGGATGGGAGATCATGAGGATAGAAATTGCGAATGCGAAAGAACCAATCACGGTGCCCTTTTCCTGTTCGTTTCAGCCAGTGTTATTGCGCAGCCCTTGACTGCGTGATGAAACACTAAATTTATTGCTTAATCCAGGCATGGGGACCAGTAAGAGCGCCGCGGAAGGGAAATAAAAAAAAGTCCCAGTTTCACCGCAAAGGCGAAGCAATGAATGCGATAGCAACAAATGAAGTGAGGTTGGCAGCTAACTATTTTGTATCCGATCTCGCCTGCAAGAGAATACGGCCGCTCCAGGGAGCGACGCTCTACGCATAATCACTTCGTGGTGAGAGCGCAGCTCGTAGAAGGGTATACGAGCCTCCCGCTGTGATGGCTTTCGAGATAGCGCGCCCTTAGATTCAAAGCTCAAAGTTGCTCCTCGCGCGACACTCCCCCCCTCCTCGCGTCTTCGCGTCTTTTTTCATGCTCGTTAAAGAATGGCGTGGCGTTTCCTGTCTGCTTCGACGGCAGGCCTCTCGAGCGGGGTGATGTTATCGCATGCACCCTTCGAGCGATGGAAACGGGACGGCTCGTTTGATCTCTGCTTTGGCCGCGTTCGTCGTCTCCGCTCGCGCGCTTTTAGCCGCGGTAGAACATTCGATGATCGGGGAGATTTTATTGATTTGGACTTTATACCGGAAGGACATGACGGCGATGGCGACGGCAACGGCGACAGCAAAAACCCATCGAGACTGTTCATATTATTGCTATCGCAATAAAAAAATGCCCTTACAATTTGCTTGCCTTATTTAGCACAAGCCTATCCCTGATGCGTTATAATGTGAGCATTTAGTGTGCAGGAGAGATAAGAGCTATCAAAACGTGTCTTCTTAGTAATCAAAATAAATTGCATCGCGCAAGTTTTTTTACACGCAAGCACCAATAAATCTCGGTGCTAATCATATATAAAAACGAGACAGCGGGTAAAGATATTTCAACAATTTTATCGGTGAAGTTTGCGGTCATTTTCATGTAAGCACCCCCCCCCCTTCTTTTTGCCGTTGACACTGCCTAATATGACTACGACAAGAATCCCACGTCAACACATTGCGAACTCCCCGAGGAAAACTTATATGCGATACACAATTTATCATCCTCGTCCACTGGCCTCCGTGCAGTACCGCAGTCAGAGTTCCCGTTTAGTACAAAAATTTGCACTGCTTGCCGGGTCCCTTTCGGCATTATACAATCCATGGACGAGGGCAACTATTTCTTCAGCGCACATTGATGCTGTGACATGGGTTGTAATATAAATGGTTGAAGGCTTCGGGGGAATTATCATTTATTATTTTTTTGCCTTCGTATTCTTGCAATGGTAATGATGCGCACGAAAGGGTGCTCCGACAATGACAACGTCAACGACACTAATGTCCATCGTTAACGCAATGGAATGAATTGATGGACAAAATAAGTTTGGTTTACAGCGCTTCAATTCTGCTATAGTAAAACGAAAGAAAATGAAATGAAAAAGTACGTAGACTCATTATTATACCTAATGGCTTTTCAGAACGCAAGTGTCATTTGTTTCAGTATCGTGAATGTAAAGACAGGACGATATTTTTTATAGTACTGGCTAGAGGATCAGTAGAAAAATGATGTTCTGGAAACACTGGAGGCATGAAAATATTTGATATAAAAGCAGGAAACTGTTCTGGCTTGCACATTACACAATCATAACTATTCCCTCTCACGTGGCCATTTACAATCCTATATGAACTATCACAGATCTCGTTTAATACAGGTCAACTTTGTGCATTTTCTATGCACACTCGAATTCAATCCGCGTACAGTTCATGAGAGCTTTTCACTCGCTTTAGAAATTGACTATTACAATTATAGCATTTAATGCTCCTACTTCTGTTGGCCCTGTAGATCAATTCACTATTTTTCGTTAGGAAAGAAGAATCTGGTCGTCATAACAATCTCTCTAACAAACAATATCGTTAAGTTCCTGCTATGAGTTCAGTTCAATAGTCCTTCCAATCAGTAGTCATAAAATCTTGCGCATAATGTAGTTTACATTAAGAAAAAAATGGAGCATGGAGGTTAGATAGTGCATAGGAGAGATAACGAGGTGGTCAATTGGAGTAACGAAGTCGGTACCAAGCCAAGAAATGCAAAACATTAGATGATTTGAGATGTTATGAAAATAGGATCAACTTGTACAAGAAAGAGTAAATTGAAGATCGTTGGCAGAGGCCTCGACGCTGCAGTGAGTGTAAAAATAGGCTGACGTTGACGCTGATTACTGCATCCTTCGGGCATATTCTTCATTATCACTGCCCGAGCATGAAATGTATTTCGCAGAAGTGGAACGACTGGGCACGAAAACGGAACAAAGGTTTATCGCATCTGGTAGACTGAACCGTCGTTGTCTGGCTAATGAATGATTGATCGCCCGTGGCTACGTGCTTGCCGAGGTAATTAATCAGCCTTAATAACCGAAATGTGGCGCAATCGCTTTTGTTTACCTTTGCCTGCGAATGGCGCGAATGCGCCAAACGAGACGTGCAGAGAGAGAAAAGAAAAACCTAATCAACGTATAGTTCGAGTAGAGACTGAAGCGCGGGCGCTCGCAGTTCGGTCGATAAGAAGATTGATGGCTCAAGGTCTCCGGGGCACTGCCACTGCACCATAACTTTATCCGACGCGACTAACGTCCCAGCGGACGGTGTCAGTAACCGGCCGAAATCGCGCTTTCCATTTATACGCTCACGCGTCATTGCACTTTGGCGCCTCTCAATCGCGCCTTTGTCTCTGGACACGTCGCGTTACGCTTCGCGGTCTAATCTGCCGCTGTGAAAGCGCCTCCGTTCAGCGCTCTAGCTTCTATAGCGCGCGAGAATTTTGAAGTAGATATCTGTTTAAAGTGAACATGCTTGCAAGGGTGTTCGACCCAAAAGTGCTCGAGTTTCCAGATCCTACAAAGAAAGACCATGCTTATCATGCGCTGCTAAGTTTTTTTTTTTACCGAAATAACTGGGCAGCCAGTTTGAATAAAATATTTTTTCTTCGTGTTTTTCGCTCATGTTCGTACTTTACTGTTGTTGGTACGTGCTGCCGTTTAGCTGTTTCTATCCGTTTAATTTCCCTTCTTCCCCCTCCATTCATATTTCCTTCCCCCAAGAGAATAAGCGGAGGCGTTAAGTCCCCCTCAGTAGTAGAGCTACTACTACAGCTCTGTAAGCCTGCGCCATTTTTTAGTTCCTCTTTGTGTTTTTGTTTGTGCGTTTATGCGCGTGTATGTTCGTCTCAAATAATAAGGTGAAAAACTAAGCTCGTAACATGGCCTTCCAGACAAGAGGAAATAGAAAGAAGTTAGACAGCTTAAACAAGGCAGTGCACGGCTGGCAGTTCCGAATGTGAAGGCGAGAACTTCAGCTATATACCTCATAAATGGCGAATATTTGGCCACATAACAGGTTTCATAGGCTTTGTAGTTGGTGCTTTGTACTGTAAAAATAGTTTCATAGAGAGCCTCACGGATAATCGATAATCTCCTTCGCATCTCGTAATCTGCCTGATTTCGAGTCTCGGAGCTTCTGTGTTAAAATACTAGTACTGGGATGCCGCAGTAAAGAAGCGAGTGCCAGATGACGGAAAGTCATGCGCGAGTCAGCAGGTAATTCCGTGTAATAACTGTAGTGTCAGCGTGGACAGCTGCCGCCCCCTCGGGGAGCCTGAGGAAACTAGACTTCTTGCTCACGGACGCCATCAAATTCCGGATATTAGCCACACACCACTTCGCTGTAAAACATCAATATAAGCGGCAGCACGAATTCTTAATGACACGCTGTGAGAAAGAGAGCGTAGCAGTCCACGGATATAGCGGATGTATGTGTTTGGTCATTATTGCTCGAAGGCCAGCGTATTCGCTGAGTGATATGTCAGTAGTAAATCACAAGAACGCATCGTACATGCTTGTGTGCTTTGTGTTCATCGATGTCTCAACAAGTGCGCCGTCATTGATATGATGATGGCCAACCAAGAAATGCAGCAACTCTCAGTTAGAGACAGGGCACGGCCAATCCAATTACTTGCAGGGTTGCTGCGCTGCTTACAACGACTACTGGAATAAAAACTTTATGCAGCGTAATAAGCGTTGCCCGAAGTGCGCAGTGCAATCCTTCAATATTTACGAGTTATTCGTGCTGCTAAGCATGCATGTGTATGTAACCCAAGAGGCTAACGAAAGGCACCAGCTCTCCTGCTTTTATTTGCTGCTGTAGCGAAAGTGCGTCGCGAATTTTTTGTTTCAGTTTAAAAAACAACACCGTCGCGTGAACCCTAACGAACAATCGCTGGGCGACTTACTTCAGTTATGCAAACTACTTAAAACTTAAACCAATGAAACTAGTTAATGATTCTCTACTCTTCAGCATACATGTCTTTGTTAGAAGTAAATGAAAGTAATGCCGTTATAGACGAAAAAATATTCTAAGATGTGCACTTTTCGAAAACTTCCAGCGACTGACTCTGTCACCATCATATTTCTTTCTAACATAGAGAATGTCATGGTTGTTTTAGTATTTATGAAAGGCGCCACGTCCTCGAAATTTTTGGAAGGTGCTTTTCACAGTCAGCTACTGCTATGAGGATGCCGGTGGCCACGGTCTTGTTTTGTTACGAAGTAATCACAAGAGTATGCGAGTGTTCTCGCCAGGCGACCAGCAAACGCTTTGTCCTGTTACTGATTGCTTAGCCAGTGGGCGACGAGCTGTCGTGACCACTGCCTCTTTATGGAGAACACGAACAAGCTATTTCCTGTTCATTTACGCGATTCTCACGTTGGCGAAGCTTTGGCGTCTGCGCTGAATGGGTGCAGCTGTTATGGCATTGCTTTAAGTACACTAGTGCTTTAGTCCTTCGTGTGCACAAGCGCAGTTTGCAAACAACGTCCGTAGCTGTAAGAAGGATTGAGAAAGAAATTTCTTCGTATTGGCTTCACTTATAATTTAATGAGGCGTCGCCACTAGAGAATTGGTGGCACTTATAATGCACAAAATGTTACAAGTCGAAAATGGCAGATCGATCATGCCGTCTGGTATACTTGTTGAAGTGACTGCTTGTGGTAGCTTTCTTTTTTTTTCATGATAGGTACAATGGTCAAAACTGCAGATGGCTCAAATATTAAACGTAATATCCAGGAGATTCTAGGACCTGAGCTAATAATACTCAAAGTGATGTGTACAAGGAGGAGTAACGATATACTTCATGTCATTCATATCTGCAAGATACAAACAGGTTTAACACTAACAGCAGGGCGGGATGGCTCTTACACTTATCCTCTTGTGAGCGTAAAGTCTGTCGTCTGAAGACTGCTTTCAACGTTTGATGCAGCTGCGCATGGTATTATTCGGGCATGGGCATTCCCTGTGATGAAGAATATTTGTGGCAAGGTACACAGGACTCTTAATGTTATCACTAGATAAAAGGCATCGAACTTTGCAAAAGTTCACGCTCATTCATACAAGAACTGGTTAACCTGTCTGTCCTGCCATCTATTCCTCCTCCTCCTTTACCTTCTGTCCCTTTATCTGACTCTCCGTCCGTGTTACCCTTCTGTCTACTATTGTTCGCCCTTTGGTCAACTCAGCCATGAGATGAGCATTTTGAACAAATTGAGCCATCGGTAATGAATAACAGATCATTTTTCATAAGTCGTTCCTGCGATGTCATGTAAGAAGGGATTCCTGTTGCCTTCCATGCCTCAACTGTACAACCACTACAAATGTCTGCTTGGCTGAGGACTTGGTGAAGCGGGAACAAACCAAAAGCTTCCCTTTCCATAAGCATGCTTCACTTTGTTCTCCGCGTGCATGTGCCGCTGCATTACTTGCACAGTAGTATAGGCCGCTCACGCATAAGCAGCGCAGGCAACTTCGAAACTGCGCTCCAAATGATGGAACGCGTTAACGATGACAAATAGAGCTTTTCCCGTAAAATGCCCATTTGTCAGGATGAGCCGCGTGAAAAGACAGCTCGGCAAGAACATGCGCACTTCGTACTATGAAGAGCTTTGGGCTGCTTTCATCCGTGTCCCGTAATGCAGCTCATCTACCAAGTAAATCACGTCCGTGACCGTCGGAGCTCTTCTCGAGCAAAGAGCGCGCACTGAGAGATGGACTCGCCCACGAAGAAGGCAGGATCATCGTAATTGAAACTGCACATGTATAATTCGGTACGCTAGCCAGTGAATAATGCTATGTGCGTTTTGTACCCAGCGTCGGTCAGCTAGTACACAGACATGGAGGAAAGACAAGAAAAACATACAAAGCGCTAAATGTTAGTTTTGTATCATTGCCCTGTTCTTTATATCTCGTATATGCGCAGCTCGGTTAACTGAGTGTCTTTGTGGTGGCTTAGCAACAAGCACAAATTAGAACCTTACCTGCGGGCTTCTCATGCGCTTCAATGCAAGCGTAGGCAGTTTTTTCCTAGTTAAGAAACGCACTAAACAATGCAACGATTACTGTTGCAGTGGCGTCATGCGCATGTGGGGCGCATGATGCTGTAAACTATTGCCGAATTGGTGGCCTCCAGCCAGTTTATTTGAAGCAAGCTCAAGCAGTTGAGAAAGAAGACGACAGAATTCAGGCCAGGGGGACAGGGGAGCATAAAGAAGAAGTTAGAAATGGCGACATGAAGAGCATTGTCTGTTTATTATGTGCGGTCTTGTTACATTCTTCAAAAAAAAATAAAATAATTATAACGCTATGAAATATTGAGGTATTCCTACTCAACACAAACATGGCTGATTTTCAGTAAATGATTTCTCCAGGTGATTTCTACGTCATGTCAGCAGGAATTAGATCGAGAATGCAGACCGATGGTAATTGTTAAAGGAGTGATGAACCACTTTTCCAAGTAATGATCTAATGACCTCAGTATCAGAGTTTACTGCCTCCCGAATCGATTGCCGCAAAACAATTTCTTGAATCCGTCAAGAAGAGCGGAGTTACGGGGTTTGGCGCACGCTCACAGCGCTTTCTCTCTTTTCTCGTCCCGACGAGCGCACTGGAAGCTAGTCAGGGAGGGATGGCACGGGGGAAAGAAACCCAATCGCTGTCCGGCTGTGGTTTGCATGCGCGAGTGTGGCTACCGTGTAAAGTTAGCAGACTGAGGAGTGCGGTGCCGGCAAGTGGCGGCACTCCGTGGCAAGAAGCTCGTCTGATCCGAACGCCGCTTCCGATTTATGTCGGCTATCGGCCAATGAGGATGCTATGTTTTTTGCAATGCGGAGAAACAGATACGCGGCGTCAACTGACAGGCACCCCGCCCAACGACGAGAGTGAGAACCAGCCTCTGTTTGAAAAGAGAGCGCCTGAGAAAACAACAACGTCGCGCTCCGCTTGTAGCCTTTACTAGGCGCGCACGACTCCAATATTTGGCTGAGCAGTTCATAGCCGTGTCAGCTTTCTGCAGGATGTGTTTTTTCAACAAGCCCAAGGGGGGGGGGCTTCATGACCCCTTTATGAGCAAGTAATATGCAAAAAAAAACGAAATTACCGCAGTTTAAGAAAAATAAAACGCCAGGCCTGCGTGATAGTGGCTATTGATAGAACCATTCATGGGTCTATAGTTGTTTTGATTGATGGAGAACCTAACTGACAATCGAGTACTGCATAGCTAATAACAAAAAAATGTAACATTGAAGTAATCAGATGCTTCATATATGCAATACTTGCTCCAAGACGAGAAAACGCAGATCTTCGATTGTACAAAACAACAAATATGAAACGTGATTCGATATCACTGGAACGGGAAAGTTAACTGCGGAGAACTAAATGAACCTTCAGTAGGAAAACGTAGCAAACACGAGAAACAAGAACGAGATGCCGAAGTGTGTAAATTTGCGTCAGATATTTCCATCGTGTATATGTTGAAATCAAACTTGTTTAACAAGCGCAGAACTTTGTTTCATTTTTATTGCAGTGCAAACACACTTTGGGAGCCCCATGAATTCGAAACAACGAACAATGAAAAAGTATTAGAACGCAGCTCTGTCATTGGTCGTAAGGATAATATCAGATACAACTATGTCAAAGTAGTAGAACTGAACTCGGCTGCCGTTAATTATTAGACGCTTCACAATTGCTTGACTCCTTCGATTCTGTTATTCTTCAGATCTTTTGAAAGGACACGTGACTTCAGGAACTAAAAGAAGAAAAGTATTCTCGTTATTAGAATTTCAGTGCGTAGAAAACTGAGACAGTTTCACGCCGTGAAAACTATGGGACAGCAAAGCTGTAGGCGCGCGAGTGTGCGAGTGTGTGAGAAGTCAGCTTAGTCTCATTTCGAGAATAATCATCCCCCTCGTAATTTAGCATAATCGTCATTTCGAGCATCGTTATGATTACCATCATTTAGCATCATCACCTTTTCGTTTTACTTATTAATGGACAGGCCACATGTATACCCTGACAGTACACTTTCTTCCCTCTTCTTTTTCTTTTGATCCATTCATCCCTTGTCCCCCAGTGTAGGGTAGCCAACGGGACGCACGTCTGGTTGACCTCCATACCTTTCATCCCCTTTTCTCTTCCTCCTCTTCACCTCCCCCCCTCCCCCCGGTCACGTGACCTGCATGACACTGAACAGTCATGCAGACAGCGCAGGCGCGACTTAGTACAGCTCCGGTGTGAAAATTATTTTCCCTTTTGGCGAACCGAATGACAAAAGAGATTCTCGCGCAGGCTCGCTCATCAGCTGTACCTATCGATTTTCTCCGAAAACCCGCGTCAGCGGATCTTAGGCAATAGCACAAAATGGAGGGAGAACGAGAAAGGAGGCCTATTCTTAACGTGACATCCGATAGCGGCACGAACGACGCAGGGCTCGGAATGCCATGCACAACTGTCGGCTCGTTATGTAAATTTCCCGCTCGTGCGTGCGTGCTTTAACTGTGCTTCCCGCCGCATTTCGATTTCTTCTTGCGCGAACTTTCGTGCCATGCCCTCTTTTTTCAATGGCGATAGAAGAACTCCCTTAATGAATGTTCCTTCTAGGTATAGGTTCAAGACGTGAAAGATTGATTTATTGATCAGCCAACATAAATAATTTGTCGGATTTTATCGTTTGTTTGTTTTTTCGGAGCTACAACAACGCTCAGATGAGCTATATTTCCTGTTCGGCTTTCCTTTAATACTCCGCAAAGGCAAGCAGCACTGTAGAAGGGGCTGATAAGACTGGTTGGTAGTTCATTGTCTCGCGCCAGACACACTCGTAACATAATTTTTGTTTCCGGGCTTGTAGATGAAGTACCATGAAGCAACATGAATATCATGATTCCTGGGACTATAAAAAGTCGTGGTATCAACAGTAAGCCTGTAGTTGTAAAGCGAATTATGGAACAAGTCTTTTAAAGTACTAGCGAGGAGTTAGGTAATATAGCCACAAGACACTAAATTGTGCTAGTGTCAGAGGCCGATCTCTCAGGATCACGAAAAAACGTAGTGATGTAAGCAAACGGTCACTTATTCAAATATCGAATACGTAACTTTTCCGGAAGATAAAGCGGTGGGGCACTGTGCGGCAGAACGACTGACAAACTGTTCTTAGGAAGAACAGGGCCCGCAATCGCAAGAAATATTTTACGCCAGAATTGCCGATAACAAGATTATTCCGTCAATTATGACGCTAGACATATAATCATTGCAGTCAGCAGGCTGATGGAAAAGAGCACCAACGGACGAACAAACTTGCACATTCGGGCACACTTTGAACACAGTATTACCGCAGTGTCAGGATACAAAAACTATTCACCTCCTACATGGAACGTTAAACTGTGTAAATGTGGAGCTAAGTGCAAATAAACATCACTGCACATCCACAATCGGAGAAACATTTTACTTTTGATAACTTTCAGTAGATTATAGAAAAAGTACTATTTTTTGCTAAAAGAGGAGTGAAAATAGTGTAAACTTGTTTGGGAATTTTAAATCGGGGAAACCACAGCCAATATATGAGGGTTGCTTACAGGCAGGGGTTAAACGCTTTATTTTCTCGACGCGTGGTTACAGAGCACGCGTTCTGTCGTTTATATGCACTTGTCAGGGCAGTTAATTGAAATACTATGTAGTTTTTAATGCAGTGCATGTGAGCTGAATCAGGTGAAACCCAGCATTGAAATTAGGAGCGGAAAGGTTGTTATGACAGTGTCTATCTCGCAGAATAAAATATGATCGAGCAAATATGTATGTAGCTGTCTTCATCTAGAAGCGGTTGAAACAAACGACATATTATTGGAGACGTGGGAGCGTGGACTAGTTTTCCCGGTGTCATTATTGGTGATCTTTCACTAACGCTAAGCAAAAGTTACAATAATAGATGCATCAGTCTAGTACTACGACGAATCTACATGATTTCAGTACAAGCGTTATTGAGTTGTTGCAGTGCTGTTCCTCGCACCAAAACGCATTCTCACTTGACGGTTCGCTTCATGCCTGCTTTAGGTGGGGTTGCCACATGGAAAATCACCTTTCCCGCTCGGAATTCAAATTACCTACAGTCGTTGCATTACGGCTGTGGCGTCAAGTGCCAAACTCACCCGGTCCCTTGTGCATTCACCTAAAACGAATCGAAGGCGAAAGCCATCTTCTTTTTCTTCTCAGTCAATGTATTGTTCCCGCCCCGCCACCCTACGAAAGCTTTGTGCACCGAGCGTAGTTTATCACTGCCTCCAGGATCAAAGGCACTTATTCGGTTTTACGCTGCCTCCGTGATCGGCCCACTTTTGACCAAGCTACGATGTCATGTGATGACGGCATCAGGGGACGTCACGTCAGAATTTGTGACGTCATGATGTCATAATTTTTCTGGGGTCTGTGACATCATGATGACGTCATATGGTGAAGTCATCACGTGACGACGATTTTCTGCCTCACTCGGGCCGTGCCCGACGCCGCAGGACGCCGACGCTGTTGACGCGGGACGCCGACGCCGACGCTCAATCTTCGGGTTTGATGAGGCATTTAAGGCTTTCGCCTTAATAACTAGAGTGTGTGTTTAGGCACGTTAACTATGGAGCCTCAGATGCTCAAAATAATTTCAGAGAGCCCCACTGCGACTGCCTTACAATCACATTGAACTTTGGTTACGCTTTCGTTTATTCTAGAAACGGCCTTTCAAGTTATTCACACGTGCCTTCAAACTACGAACATGTCTGCCTGCTGTGTACACAAAACTTTTTTTAATGGCCGAACAAATTCGGTAGCTTCGCGACATGCATCTGGTTTTCTGTAAAGCACTGCGTGTACGGTGGAAAACAAAGAAAGAATGTAAACGCCGTGTTTCGCTTTGGTCAAGGTTGACTTGTTTGCTCAGAGGACTGCTTACGGAGGTACGAATTATGAAAGTGAAAAAAAACTTTCCAAAGAGCGCATCGCTAAAAGAAATCCCATTGCTCCCTGTCCTCAGGCCGTGCGGTGCTTTAGCCATGTCAGCCTTTCAACAAACATGGAAGGCATATTTGTGCACGAAAAACAAAATAAAGTCCATCCTGGCGTGTCCCTCTGTGCGCAAGCATCGCGTCAAAGGAACATGAAAACACGAAACAGACAGGCACACAGAAACGAATGTTTGAAGCCATCCCTTTCAGCCTCTGGGGCCGACTTACAGACTCCAAAGCGTGTTCACCTCAGAGAAGCTGTACAGCCGCAAGCAATTACGCCATGAATACATTACGCGCAGTTCCGGCTTGTGTCACAGACGTTGTTGAAAAAGCATAACTCTGTAGTTTAGTCTGCGATGAGAAGAACCCACCCCGGTCTGTCTGTCTGTGTGTCTGTCTGTCTATCTATCTATCTATCTATCTATCTATCTATCTATCTATCTATCTATCTATCTATCTATCTATCTATCTATCTATCTATCTATCTATCTATCTATCTATCTATCTATCTATCTATCTATCTATCTATCTATCTATCTATCTATCTATCTATCTATCTATCTATCTATCTATCTATCTATCTATCTATCTATCTATCTATCTATCTATCTATCTATCTATCTATCTGATATTTTATTCTCACGAACGTTGCTGGCACGCAGGGATGTGATACCCTGTAACAACTGGTATGTGTTGTTCACATTACACACTTGCATCGTACTATTTATGTGTATATGTGATCATTGTATATGGGTCATTCCACGCCAACTGTCCCAGCTTTGGAGCTCGACCACCTGCGATTTGAATAAAAAAAATCGAGGGCTATCTATCCAAAGCCAGAAGCCTTCTGCCAAAATATTTTTGGCGAAAAAAAAATTTTCAGTGCCGCAAACTGTATGTGAAGTTTTTCGGAAGCTCGAAACTATGGCTCGTAAAATGCGTTTTCAAAAGATCTGTTCTTCATAAATTAGGCTAGGACAAAATTTTCCCTACATAGCGATCGTAGGCTTTTCACTTAAAATAAGTTTCACGAACATTTACCCTTTCGTGGGTTTTTTATGCGACCTTAAATATGGGCAATATGACCCGTATTGGGGATTTTTTTATAAAAAAGCGGCACTCAGTGAAATTTAATATTTTCTTTTAACTGGTCGCCATAGTTTCGAGCCATAGTTTCGAGCTTTCCGAAAAACTTCACATACGATTTGCGGCACTGAAAATTTTTTTTCGCCAATAATATTTTGGAGGAAGGCTTCTGACTTTGGATAGTAGTCCTCGATTTTTTTCATTCATATCGCTGGTTTCCGAGCGCCAAGGCTGGGACAGTTGGCGTGGGACCCATATACCAAAGTCATCACCCGACACCTGGAGTAGCAAGCCAGGCTAACCTCTCCGGGATTTTCATTAAATATTATTATCTCTCTCTCACTTGCCTCGCGCAGCTGTAAATGAAATCGCTTCTTTTAAACAGTGTGCTTCTTGTTAGAGAAGTGCCATCGAATGACGTAGGCTTTTTTCTTCTTTTTTTATCGTATGTGTTATGCGTTCAGTAAACCGCGACCAATGAACGTTGGCCAGTGAACCCTGAAAAGTAATTTGCCAAACATACGAATCATCCTGATGTATGAGACAAGAAACAAATGAGCGGTGGAAAAATAAGGCAGAAGCACTTCTATGTTCCATAGGCATTGGGACGACAGGGCCAGTGTAGGGCCGGTCCACAGGGACATTGCAACCTGATTGCATTTAGCTGGGCACCGCAAGTGCCGGGAAGGTCCACTGGCATATAGATAAAGTACGTGGGAGGAGGGGGGAAGGCGAAGGGGCACAAGGGCACTTCATCGTGTGCGAGTTCCGCGCTGTTTCGAGTGGCTAGACTACGCGGAAGTAATTGGAACGAGTAGGCGTCTCGTCGATATAGGGCCTTATGAAGTCCAACGCAATATATGCCCACTGCACCTGCCCAACACGTACCTAAGCTTCGCCAAATGGCCCGTTATAAAGCCTTTCTATTCTCGCCTTTTTTCATGTCATACAATGACAACGTGACTAACAATATTTACCTAGCCAACCTCATTACTTCAATAGTGTCAGTTTAGCACAGCCCATGCAGGACGAACTGAGAAGTGAAGCCCGCCGGGGAACAGGTTATATTGAAAGTGCTTCGAATGTGAGATCAAGATCATAAACAAAAAAATATTGGAATAAGTCTTCCGCCACTTCTTTTTTGTTTTGAAGATTCTAGTTTCTTCGAAAGGTTGGCGTGTTGAAATTTCATCAAGCTTACAGTGTTGAGCTTGTTTCTTCCTTTGAAGCCGGTACGAAACCAGGAAACAAATTTTTCTAAATATCTGCGTTGCCTTCGAAATTGGTGGCAACGAATAATGAAGTAGCTTGCTTTAGCTATTCGTACATTTCATATAAACCCAGAAGCTCAACAACTTACATATCATTCATTAATCTTCTCCCACTTCATTATCTATCTTTTTCTCTTCCTCGCAATATGTAAAGCCGACAGCCAGGATTTGATGATGATTGGGCGTCACGTTAAATACCCCGCTTGCGCGTTGTTTCCACCGCAGAATAACTTGTTTTAATTAATTATTTATTTATTTGGAGGTTACGTACAGCGCAATGGAGGCATTACGTTGGGTGTGGGGAGGGGGGAGGGGGAGGGCTAAACCATAACCAATAAAAAAAGAACCTGATGGACATATATATATATATATATATATATATATATATATATATATACAAGGAGCACTGTAGCATTATCAAAAGAAAACATAAGTATGGTCCTACAAATACACTTTGAAAGCACTTAGTACATACATTTGTTAATTCAAGAACGACTTTCACAATATAGAAAAAAAAAATAAATCATTATCTGTCATTCATTATGTCATTCATTCAATCATTACAAGTCATTTATTAAAATATGCCAGTCTATTACAGATTCAGGAAAGAACGAGTTGAAAAAAGTGCTGGTTCTGCATTTAAAGGTAGAAATCTTTTTTTTTTTTCGTTATCGCAGCGAATGAATGTGCCGTGTGGTTCGACAAGGTAGTTATGACGATTGATACCCGTGTCAGAGTTATAAATTTGACGCAATAGTTCAAATCTTAGGTTCTCTTTACGTATACATGACTTTATAACTTCACAATAAGACAATTCACGTAAGCATTGATTTTCAGTGTGCTTTCTGAGGTTTCAATGTATGCTTCCTGTAAATGGAGCTTAGTTAGCACAAAGTTCGACACTCTCGGTTTCCTTTGTTCACTTTGCCCAAGTGACAGTGAAGCACCATAGCGAAAGTAATGACTTCTTTGCGCCAGCCTAAAACTACTCATCTTGTAAAGTGGTGCCGGTACAGACGCCGCTGAGCAGAAAAATACAAACGGTGTTCTTCTCCAACTTATAGGATTTTACACTCGCAGCTGTTTCTGAACGGTCTATTTGCCCTACGGAAGATTAGCGCCAGGGAAAAGCCCCCGGCCACTTGTGTTGACATGAGAGGGGCGGTAACCTCGGCGATCAACCTTGAACCCTTCGATTTCTGGGCGAGCGTAGAAATCAGCTATGCGTTATGGATGGCATATGGCTACGTAGTTGCGAAAACACCCAGCGCCCTCTGACAAACGCTTCTGTCGAAGTCCAGTCGGCGAGGCGGGTGATGTTGAAATGTAATTCAAGCAATCTCTAAGCCATCTTTTAATATAGGCAGCGCATTGCCGCAATAGCTTTCGTACTTCCTTTCTTGCTCGCTCGCTCGCTCGCTCGGATAACAGCAGACCATCCGGCACCATTACGAATGTGTGCTTTCGCCGTGGCATGCAAAGTGTTTAGGCCGAATCACACAAATGGAATGTTGTGTTCGTACTGCAAAAGTTCGTTGCATGCAACCAGGTTAATATAAGCGTTAAAAATACGATCTTCCGTTACAATGTTAATCTTCCTCCGATAAGCTTTAGCGCTTTAACTAAAGATGAATAAATAGCAAATAAGCGTTGTTTGTAGTACCGATCATAGCAACTTCACGTTTGCCATTAAAAAAAATGTGGTATTCGTTCTTACAATTAACCTTCACGTCAGTAACAATGCCCAAGCTCCATAATTAGATGCATTCCCTCGGCATTGCATGCAACCAGGTCTAATGCAAATGATTGAAAAGCTTTTTTTACGCAGATGATCATTGCTATATTGCAGGGTATGTGTTATTTTCTTTTAACTAAAACGGGGTTGAAATTCATACTCAAACACTAGGTCTTTTCGTTTATCTTTATTTTTCCGGGCCTCCTACCTCCTGATGCATTACAATTTTAACGACTGCATGGATCGCAGTTCATAAATATTTAGTTGGTACGTAATAAAGATGTTAACATGTGAGCTGTTGGAACAGGCTTGGCAATGACTTCAACTTAAACTCAAAAGCTTAACGCCGGGCTCATTTCACTACGTTCTGTCAAGCGACTCTTGCACCACAGGTTTCCTGCGCGAAACGTTCGTGTTAGTGTTGATGCATTAGTTACGCTTCGTATAATCCTGTGTCGGCCCTTACGTTAGCTGCATCATTTCTTGCGACGGTGCTGCAGAGCGACGTTACAACACTCAACGTCTGAATCAAGTTTAGATAGTTATTTTTTCATGTCCTATAGAAAGCGGTAACTCCTTCTGAAGAGACTTCTGAGAAGTTTCTGCGTCAGTGCTTCACTTCAGACATCCGGCAGAACATCTTCGCGATACCTTTTACATTCGCTGTTATTTTTTCAAAACACCTTTGACGCCGTCGTCCGCCGCTTAATCAATAATACAGTGTTCCTTCGTTATCGCTATCCCAGTGGTTAGAACCTGCATTGACAATTAACGGCTGCGCTGCGCCATAGGTACTTGAAAGGGGTTGCGCGTCTTAGCAGTTTTTACGTAGTCCCTTCGAATTACTCGCTGCCGGCATCTTGGTGCAAAGGCAAACTGTGTTAGGAACACGCGTCTGGTTCAAATACTGGAATAGCAACAGTTGTAGCCGTTTTCTTTGAGGGTGGCTGTAGTGCAGTAAATATGTGTTTGTGCGTGCGCGTGTGCATAGGCGTGTGCAATGTTCTCCATTAGGTGGGGGGTGAATGTTACAGCCCCCCCCAACCCTTTTGGTCGAGCCCGAAGGACAACGAGCCCCGTAATCGAGGCAGAAATGAAAAGGAAGCGATGACGTGCTTCTGACAAACGCCTGCCATTGATCCAAAGCTTTCCTGGGTAAAGGTGGAAATTAACTGTTATTGGAATGCAATATCAAGGGCCTCCGGCAGCTACTATCGTTAAAAAAACATGCGTAGCCATAACCCTGCGCATTAAAAAAATGTCGTGAAAGGTCCGACAGAATAAAAGTATGGGCCAGAATCGGCGCCCACCTTTAGATGATTAGGAGGGCCCCACTGCCCCCTCCCCTGTGCGCATCCTTGTGTGTGTGTGTGTGTGTGTGTGTGTGTGTGTGTGTGTGTGTGTGTGTGTGTGTGTGTGTGTGTGTGTGTGCGCGTGCGTGTGTGTGCGCGCGTGAGTGAGTGTGTATGCATGCTTTTATTATTGCGATAGTAAATATACGGACACTGTCGGCGGATTTTTGCCGTCGCCGTCGTGTCCCGGATATGTATATGTATGTATATATAAGTAAAAGCCATAAATAAAAATAATTCTGAAGAAAAGTACCGCAGCGCTCGAACGGCGTTTCGAACCTGCGACCTCTCGCTCCGCAACTCGCTGCCTTAACTAATACGGCGATCTGGGCGAGTTGGTGTACTAACATCTTCGGGAAAATGTGCGATCTGGGCGAGTTTGTGTACCAACATCTTCGGGAAAATGTGCATGCAGCGCGCTCGTGTTGTGCGTTTCTTGTACTTCGTCCATAGAGAAAGAAAATGCTTCGTCCGTGCCGCGCTGCACATTTTCCCGAAGATGTCGCTGCCTTAGACAGTTACGCTATGCCTAACGGATAAATACTAACGGGATACTAACATGATAATAACGGCTAAATAGAAACGCACGTGGCGTTGGGTGAAACGCACGGGACGCCACACGTGGCGAAATTAAAATTATGCGAGACGCGGGCCATGCTGCGTCGTTGCCCGCGCTGCTATTCCGTCGTATTGCTGGCGACCCACGCTAGTTTTCTATTTTGGGGTTGAGCGCGACGCCACTCGTGGTCAGTCGGCCAGGGAAAAAGAAGAGCGTCCCGTGGCTCATGGAGGCGCGTGCTAGTGGGAACGCTTTCGATCTTGTAGACTTGTGCCACAGGAGGAAAGAAACGAGACGGCTAAACTGAACCAGAATGTTACACCACGACCAGAATCCTGAGTCTAAAATTACAACGCAAACGCACAAGACATCTACGAAGAAAAGAAACGTACGACACCAGCGCTGACTGTCTTATTCTTTCATACGCCAATCCATATAGGTATAAGCCCCAGACAAACTTACCGCACATGCGCACACAACGATAGCTCTAAACCAAAACGTGTAAGAAGGATGATAATGTATTAGATACAGGAATACATTAAATTAGATTCAGATGGGTGCAGGGTTGTACCTGCACCCATCTGAATCTAATAAAAGTAAAGAAGAAGTAAGAAGAACAAAGACGTGTGGTTGCGCTGTAATTTTAGCCTCAGGAATATGTACCAACTAGAGCGAAATGAAGTTTTATCTTAGTGACCAGAATTGACGCCCGCAGGAAACGCGAGCCGTGGCTTCACGTGCCACTGCCAAGAGCCATCTTTGTTTTCTTCTCTTAAGGTCACGTGCTCTGCGGTTTTGTTTGCCGCCCAAAGGATGGCGCTGCAGGGTCTTGGGACATAAAGTCCCTGTATTTATCAGGGACTTTATTGGGACAACGCGAGCGCAAGAGTCCGAGAGTGGCTTGCGCTGTGCGCATGCGTCCTGGCGGCTGGCAAGTTTCTTGGGGCCCAATTCTAAAGTTATCTTGTGTTTCGCCGGAGTTGGGATGTGCGCCTTCGACTTGTGCTTTGACATAGAGGGAGTGGTCGACTGTGCTCGCGCAGTTATCTCCTGAGAGGAAGTTTTGTACGTTTTGTGCTTTCACCGCAAAGTTTGCGTTGAAGCTATAGACCACACGAAGGTCACTTCGCTCGCTGCAGCGGCCGCGTTTGCGAAAGGAGTGATCTGCTAGCTAGAAGAGGCAAAGTAGGGGTTAGTTGAACTAGTAAGTGTGACAGTTCGCGCTCGTCCTATGCATACCTGTGCGTTCTTTCCGGGCGTCCTTTGTGTTTGAGCAGCGCGCAACAAGTGTCGAGTTGTGACGGTTGTTAGTTGGCACGCGCCTTGTGTGTTTTCCCTTCCTGCGTCCTTTGTGCTTGAATTGAGCAGCGTGCAGCAAGTTTCTAGCTGCTTGCCGTGCTTCCTGTGACATTCCAGTTTCTTGCTATCGCATTGATTGCTTCGCTCTTGAGGCGAAACTGTGACTTTTTTCATTTGTAAACTTAAAAAAAAGTTATTCTGCTGGTACTGTAGTTCCGAATGAATAAAAGTATATTTTATGGCGCTAGCATTTATAGTGACATTATGTTTCCGGGATCTATTTTATGCGTCTTCACTTTGTAAACGTTGTCGCGCTTCTTGCGGACAGCTGGTCTTAAAGACAGACATCAGGCAGTGTCATATTATATTTTTCTTTGTCCTTTCTTTCTCACTTTCTCTTCTTTTTGTTTTGTAACGTCTTTCTCTTGTTATCTTTTAAGGCGATAGCGTTGATAAGCTCTTTTCACAGACTCCGGTGTTGGCGTCGGCGTCGTGGGTGGTGAATGAAAAATTAGCGCTGTCTGTGAGCGCTAATTAGCGCTGCCTGTGAGCGCTAAAATTGAGAAAGCTGCAAATAAAATAAAAAATAAAAATCTTTGGTTCGAGTGAGAATCGAAGCCAGGCCTGCTGCGTGGCAGCCAGGTGTTCTACCACAGAGCAACGCCACTGCTTGAAAGTGCTTCGCAAAAAAAGCAAAAAAAAAAACACGCACTGTATGGCGCATGTAATATTGCGGGACAGAAGCGTAAAATCGCGCCAGGCGTCAGAACATGTGAATTGCGCAACGAGTGGATGTTTTACCCATTACAAAACTTTTAGAAAAATTTAATCATCAGCAGCAGCAAGGAAGGAAAAAGGAAAACGGGAGAGAGGGAAGACAGAAATGTTAACCAGCTTGGCATAACCGTTATGCTACCCTGTGCAGGGGGAAGAGATGGAGTAAAGAAAGAGAGAAAGAGAGGGGAACACACACGCACACACAACTTCACAGCGCAGAGCGGCAGTCTTGTGCGGTATGCGGCATCATTAAAAGTCTAGAGCCGCTCGTGTAAGTCTGTTGTCCTTAGGAATTTGATCAATGCCTTGGTTGCTTGAATTCTCGATGACTTATCAGGATGACATTGGAGAATTGTTTCTAGTGTCAACGTTCTGTTGTGAAGACGAGCTAGAGCGAATATCAGGGATCCTCTCTGCGCAGCGTAGCGAGGACAGTCGCAGAAGATATGCTGCAAGGTCTCCTCGGTGTCGCAGGCGTCGCAAAGAGCGTTGTCGGCCATCCCTATTCGAAACGAATATGACTTCGTGAAAGCCACTCTTATCCGTAAGCGGCATAGCAGAGTGGCCTCTTTTCGGCGGAGTCCAGATGCTATTTGAAGTCGCCGCAACTCGTTTAGGTGGTGTTGCCGATAGTTTTGGCTTCTTGAGGCTTCTGAACTGACAGCTCTTCGCGCTGCACTTTGTGTATCCAATCGCGAACAACCGCAGCGATGGTCAATTTTTAGTGACTCCAGAGCAGCCCTACAATCTCTCTTGTCAGCCCTGCTGCGTGGACCATACGAACAACTGGTATTCGAGATAAGACACCTCATTCATACGTCATTCGAGAAGGTACACCAAGTGACATTTCAATGGTTGTAGAGTCACTGCGGCGTGCTTGGCAACGAACATGCCGATAATGCTGCTCGGTCAGCTTTGCAAGGCGACAAGGAAGAGGCTATACCCCTTTCAAGGTCTGATGCTGCTGCCATGCTTCAAAGGATCGCAAAGAATATTTCGCACTCAACACTGAATACCTCAAGCAGCAGCAAAAGCATCAACAAAGTAAGCACGCACTGTAAACCACTTTACACCCGTATGGGTGTAACTTGGTGTCTATAACTCACACCCCTACACCCCAAGAAATAGGTGTACCAAGCAGGATTACACCTATACAATGGGTGTAATTTCGAACTTTCACCCAATGGGTGTGGTTGGGTGTAAAAGCATATTACACCCAAATGAAAAAAAGGGTGTAGGGTGTAAAAGCACATTACACCCAAACGACAAAAAGGGCGTTAGGGTGTTTATGCACAATTACACCCAAACACCCCGGCAAAAATTTCCATAATTCGAGTGGTTCCCCCCTCCCAGCTTTCTCCCATTGAAACGCTAGAAAGCTTACCGTTTAGCTAGTCCTTTCAAGGGCGCATGACCTATTATAGTGGCTCCTGCCACAGAAGGAAAATGCTGGCAGCAGCACTGATTTTATGGTGCATATGAAGCACGGCATATATGGCCCTTACATATACAGTGCAATCTTGACTGAACACAAAGTCATTACCTAAAATGTGTTGACACATATTGCAAGATGTTCACACAGTTATCCAATAGTACAAAATAAAGTCAAGCTTTAATAAACACAGAGCTCGTACATCCGAGACAAATTCTACGGTATTCAATGACCTTTCTCGAGTGTACGGAGCGGCATCGCGTATGCCGCCAAACAAGGAGCACAAATGACATGGAGCACAAATGACCAAGGCGTTTGTGTCAAAATATGAAGCAAGGGCGTTATTTCCACTTCATAATGAGGAATTCAATTTAACATACTTCATTGTAACACAGCCGTATAGTGCAGTATGGGTCTTAGAACAAGCTACACCCGTGCGAGTGGGGTGTAATAGATGAAACCACCCTCGAAAAGGTGGCAGTTACAGGGAGCAGAAATGAACCTTCTTCCCTGTCAGCCCCCTTGGGGCACTACAGACACCTGGTCCCTTTGGGCGCACCGCAGAATGAATTTTCCCGCTGTAGTTGCAGTTCCCAAGAAGGGAAATAATGGTGCCACTTCTTATACCTGCACTTATGCAGTTGATAAAATAAGGTGCCATCGTCTTAAATGGGCTGCATAACATCAGTGTATGTGTTTGGAATCAACTGGAACACACAAGGTACGGTCTGGTCGTTCTCCTGTTAAGGAGATAGTTCAGAAATGTGCAATCCCTTGATGAGAAAGTGGATTGAAAAAGTTTCAAAATTCCAGCAGTGCCCACACCATTGTGCCTGTTGTCGACTTTCTTAGTAGGGTAAACACTGCCATCACACAGCTGTAGCTGATACACGAGCAGGGTATCAATGCTCCGTGACAACTCACGCAACATTATAAGGACTCAGAATGTCGTTTTCCACAGCAGGCCTCCATATTACCTCTTTTCTGGGAAAGTACATGAGTGAAGTAGAAAACTGTGCACATTGCTGGAATTATGAAATATTTCCCACTTTCTCAAAAGCAATGGATTGTGGCTCCAACACAAAAAAGTGAGCAATCGGGCCATGACGCTCACGTTGCAGCGCATGCTGAATGCGGTAATATGTAGGAAATGCATGGGAATAGGGACGTTATGACCACGACAGCACTGCAGAAGCATTACCTACATAACAACAGTAGAATCAAATTTTACACGGGCATGTTCAGAGATATTTAAAGATTATACTTTTCCAAGCAAAGACAACAGAATCATTGGTAATTGAATAAAACGAGTATTTATTTCTTTTAAAAAATATTGACAAAACTTAAAGCTTGTCATATAGCTCAAAAATAAATTTTAAAAACAATATTCGATGCACTGATTTCACTGACAAGTACTGGCAGTTTTGTTAAGCTAAAGTTTCAATAGCAAAAGACCTCAATTATTAAAACTACTGGGTGTGTCCAGATAAGATCGAACACGAGGTCCTGGTCACCATTCCCGATTTTGATGAAATTTACTGTAGGTATAGGCATTACACCCATAACAATGGTTTCGCAGTTAGTTTTGCGAAAAAAAATTTTGTTCGCCTGAAAAAAAAATATACAGATATCGGCCGCAAGAAACGCTTTTTCGCCAATTTCGCGGTTTCTGAATTTTGAGCGCACCTAGGGAAAAAACGGTGCACTTCTTCGTCACAATATTTATTCCCCTTAAAGAACAAGTGAAATAGAATCTTATGAGTCTATTATTTTCCTTGCTTGTCCAAGCACTTTGGAAGGAAAAAATCACAAACTTGGCAAATTGCACAAAATACCTTTATTTCAGGAATTTATTGCTACAAACAAGTTAAATTGAGGATAATAAAAATCGGTACATATTAACGTTGATACTTTCGCTCTCTTTTAAAATAATTTGCGCGGTTTTATCGCTCTCCGTTTTACTCGATAAGTGGGCTGAAACGTAAGTGATTTACCAAAAACGCCGAACTTTGAAAATGATTTTCTCAAAAAGGCCATTTTTAATTTTTTTTTAAATCTCTCCGATTGAAGTCAAGGACGTCATCTACCATTCTGCAGAAAAAAACGTTGCATTATTTTGGTTGCTAACAAGTTATAGTGCGTCAAATGTGACCATGACAGCCTAGCGGCCGCGTCGTTCGTTATGTGCTGAAATTCGGATATAATTTGTTAAAAATACTTGTACATGACATAATCACAAATCAGCAGCTCCACACCAACAAATGCGCAGCCAGGTGTCATGGTTCAGCAAGCTTTGTCTTGCGATCAGCCGCTTGACAAACCCGCAGCAGCGGCCGCTCGATGCTGCGGGCACTCAGATTACATGAGTGCCGCTTCGACTGCGGATGAGCGCCCCTTGCGCGCCAAACTACGCTCAGATGACGGACGTGAGAAGGAATGCATCACTGTGAAAGTTAAAGGTTGTTAAGTGCCAATAAATTCCATAGTATGCAACGAAAACTCTGCCGGCAATTTCCCAGTGAGCGCCTCCAGTAGGGCGCTCATGTGTTGCTTTCTCTCTTCGGATGGCCTAAATATAATTATAGGTTCATTCTGTGAGCAACATATGACACAAAAGAAAACCATTGACATCTAAAGAAAGCTGTCATACGTGCTTCCGATGGTCGAACAACTTAAACTGCAGTTGTTCTTCATCTCGTGCCAGAACACTTGTGTCAGCCGGCTGTGAAAAGAAGTGTGTCCAAGTCGTGTGCTTCATTAAAGAACCGCTTTTACAATACTGTGTTGTTGCGCGTCCGCAGATAGAATATTCAACGCCAGTCCAGATTTTATCACGATATTTCGCGGCTTCGGGCATAACAGCAGGGGGAAAAAATACATGCGTGCTGTATTGAAGGCGCTCACTGGGAAATTGCTGGCAGAGTTTTCGTTGCATATTATGACATTTGTTGGCACTTAACAGCCTTTAACTTTCACAGTGATGCATTACTTCTCTCGTTTGTCCTCTGAGCGTAGTTTGGTGGTTTGGCGCGCAAGGGGAGCTCATCCGCAGTCGAAGCGGCACTCATGTAATCTGAGTGCCCGCAGCATCGAGCGGCCGCTGCTGCGGGTTTGTCAAGCGGCTGATCGCAAGACAAAGCTAGCTGAACCATGACACCTGGCTGCGCATTTGTTGGTGTGGAGCTGCTGATTTGTGATTATGTCATGTACAAGTATTTTTAACAACTTATATCCGAGTTTCAGCACATAACGAACGACGCGGCCGCTAGGCTGGCATGGTCACATATGACGCACTATAACTTGTTAGCAACCAAAATAATGCAACGTTTTTTTCTGCAGAAGGGTCGATGACGTCCTTGACTTCAATCGGAGAGATTCTGAAAAAAATTAAAAATGGCCTTTTTGAGAAAATCATTTTCAAAGTTCGGCGTTTTTGGTAAATCACTTACGTTTCAGCCCACTTATCGAGTAAAACGGAGAGCGATAAAACCGCGCAAATTATTTTAAGAGAGCGAAAGTATCAAAGTTAATATGTACCGATTTTTATTATCCTTACTTTAACTTGCTTGTAGCAATAAATTCCTGAAATAAAGGTATTTTGTGCAATTTGCCAAGTTTGTGATTTTTTTCTTCAAAAGTGCTTGGACAAGCAAGGAAAATAATAGACTCATAAGATTCTATTTCACTTGTTCTTTAAGGGGAATAAATATTGTGACAAAGAAGTGCACCGTTTTTTCCCTAGGTGCGCTCAAAATTCAGAAACCGCGAAATTGGCGAAAAAGCGTTTTTTGCGGCCGATATCTGTATATTTTTTTTTCAGGCGAACAAAATTTTTTTTCGCGAAACTAACTGCGAAACCATTGTTATGGGTGTAATGCCTATACCTACAGTAAATTTCATCAAAATCGGGAATGGTGACCAGGACCTCGTGTTCGATCTTATCTGGACACACCCTACTGCAAAAAAGTCATAAAGTCCTTTGAATACAAAAACTAAGCCAATAACCACAAAGTGGAATGACCTGCGAGAACATGATGAAATCGGCAGAGACAAAATGGCTAGTATTAAAATGTCACAAGAAAATGAGCAAGAAATTGAAATGAAATACTAGTACCGCCATAGTATTCGTTTCTGTATAATGTAAAACAAATAACTACTCGTTACCATATGAAAATATATCTTTATGGCTTAAGCTCGAGTTAATCACAGGTGGCGACATACTTTAAGCAGAAGCTAAGGCCTATTTTCTAGGCTTTCTTGAAAATGTTCAGGATCTTTACTACTTGTGTTCTCGGAGTCATTACCCACTGGCCAAGAAGGAGCCATCCAACAGCGACGAGAACGTTGAACGCCTTGTGATGGCAGTCGGTATTTAACAGCCAATGGGCTGCCATGAGTGCAGCTACTCATTCTTCGGCATTGGACACACTGAAGAGCAGTTCTTTGTCCACATGGAGGAAAAGCTTGCTTGCATAGGGAAGATCGGGGCCATCGTACACAATGCAAGGTGTTATTGGAACGCTCTCTCCCTGCATGACAAAAAATAAAAAAAATCATTGTCTGGAAAGCGCTACGCAGACTTCAATCATTTGTTTCAGTAAATAACAGTTTCTGTACCGTGTACTATCGTGAGTAATATGAGCTCGAACATGCGAGCACGTGGAAAACAGCCTTAAAACTGAGATAGGGTGATACGTGGATGGCGCTGCCGAAACTGGAGGGGGGGCGCTGTTCCGCTGACTGTTGGTACTCCCGCCTCGCTAGCGTTGCTGCGAGATATCGGCTGATTGCATGCCAATGACCGCTAGCAAGGATAACAAAATAAATAAATGAGGCGCAGCAAAATCCTCAGCCGACACCACCGAGATACCGATGCGCAAGCATGGCCTGCACATCGTGGCAGGCTACGTCACAGCCGATATATCAGCAGCTACCTAGTCTGATGTGGCTGTTGGCGTTGATGGGAATTCATATCACCGCTAGCGGCCACTGACACTCTCTAAGATGCTGTTTCGCATCAACAATATCGAAGCGGGAGGGTCAACAGCTAGTGGAAGCGCGGCGCCCTTTCCGTTTTGTTTCCGACAGCCGCCGCTGCGAATCAGCCGACGTAAGGTTCAAGGGTGTTCGCCACGCGCTCGGGTGTTCGAGCTCATATTGCTCACGATAGGACCATCCAAATATGAAGCTCATAACATGCCCCATATGGAACTGGAGGGAATTAATAGCTTTTTTACGTGCAATTAGCTTGTTTGGGAAAGAGAAAGTACTTTTTGACAAATATCATCCGCATTTTTAAAGAAAAAGGAGCATTCTTTAGTGGCATGAAGGATTCCTGCACATCGATAAAAAGCATATAAAACAAAACTATGCACAAGGACTTCTCTTCAAGGCTGCAACGTGCAGCCTTGAAGATGACTGGAGAATTTAAAATATCTTATAAATCATTAGGCTTGTCTTTTACCAAATAATATCATTGGAGGTGGTCGTACAAACTGCGTTTTTTAATGTTTGTACACGTAAAAGTATTTAGCGAAGTTACAACGCCAAAGCGAGGCGAGGCGCATATACCTCTTAATAACCACAACAAAATAATGAAAGCTAGACATAATGGAAACAAACAGAATAAAATAAATTGTGCTCGAATGCGGGCACTCAGGCGTACGTACGAAGGGGGGGGGGTGCGCCCCCCCTAGTCAATTCAGACAGAGGGGGGGGGGCGCAAAGTCTGCCCCCATACTTTGACATTTTAGTAAGGCGGGGGGAGGAGGGCAGCGATTAACCTTCCTACTCCCCTCCCCCCTGATGGGGAACCCTGCGCACGTCTAAGTGCACACTGATGCTCGAACTAGCGCTTGCACAGTTCAGGTAGTTAAGGCGATTCGGCCACAAAGACATGAAAAATTCATTCGAACACAAGTCAAGTTTAACGAACGGCTCCCCGTGCACGGGTGCCGGCATTATCAGGAAACCTATGTTACGGAGGAATTAAAACATCGGTGCGAATTTAACGAAACGGAATGTATTAGCACTTAGGCGAGCTTCGCGCGGCGTACCTAAAACGAAGCAACATGCTGCGTTAAAATGACCCACACGCATCAACCCGAGCATCACGGTAGTTTTAGCGCACAAAACGAACACAGACGGAAAAGGACACGGACACCACGTCGTTGTTTTCTGTCCTGCTTTTTTTTTCTTGTGCGAAAAAAAAAATGCACTTGAATTACCAACAGGCCGATGCATACGCGCCTTAGACACGCTTGACGCTTAGAGGTAACAGGTGCCGTCACAACCCAACTATTCTTAAATCAAAATAGTGGTTCATCGAGAGCGGGGCCCCCTTCCGCCGACAGAAGGGCACCGGCACAACTGCGTTCAAATCCCCCTCCGAATCACAGCCGCGCATGCGCACACTGATTTCAACACCAAACAAAGCAAAGCTTGCCCGCGCCTAATGTCACACAACTTTGCCTTCATCCCGATGAAACAATACACTCACATATGCTCGCTACGTTAACAAATGCTCACCGATCGTCAACCAGTTAAGAAAAGCTTAGTTAACGGCATTAGATCGCGCTCTCGGAGTTAACAAAGCGCTGGCCGTAGCAACGTGATAGTGGTACATACCGTTTCAGTTCGAGTGCTCCACGATATGAAGCTGCAGGTCTCCCTTTGAGTATAGTGCATCTTCGTAATATGCAGCACTGGCAGAAGGTAAAGGACGAGCACACAGCGCAGTCACACTTCAAACAACCAAAACACCGACTGCAAAACTCGACCGATCGGGAGGCGATGCACAACACACGCAGAAAACGGTTGAGTCCGGCGGCGTGTCTGAGCGCGTTGCATAAGTCACGTGGTGATAGAGCTGTTCCGCGCACGCGCGGCGGCGGCGGCTGCGCCGGCCGAGGAGGTGGCGCCCCGGCCGTTGTTGGGTCGCGTGGGCGCAGCTTTCTCTCTGCGGCAGTGTTATGTTTTGTTATGCTTTACACAGTGTATTTGAATCGCAGTAAGCATTGCGACGACACAGTAAGAGCTGCATGACTACAAGCAGGGCTTAAAGTCTCTCTTCACTGGAGGGGGGGCCCTCACAAAGCGGCAATATATATGTATATATATAATCTCAAAGAAAAGATCGCCTAGCAGCGACCTTTTCGCCGCTAAACTGATGCTGCTGTGGTCTCAGCGGCTCTGCTATGCGCAGATCGTGTGTTGTTGGAACGCGGTGCGAGCTGTCATAGCGAAGAATAAACGCAGGATTTCTCGATATATCGGTCAAGATCCACTTTCGCGGTCGTATTATCCAGTTTTGGCAAAAATGTGATGGTATTAAACGCATGAAAATACATTATTTTCAAGGGATGTTGGCAGGAAATAAAAACGAAAACGTATTAGGCTGAAAAACGTATTATGCAGAATCGTGTCAACGAGATTTCACTGTATATGTATGCTACAGATTAATCGTTAGGAGAGGTGTTTGCGATGATCACAGTGAAGTGAAGCCAACTGTCTCTAAACTGAACAAATGCTTATGAATGCTAAACAAATACATATATTATTCCGAATGTATTTCGGGCATTCATTCAACGTGTGAATCCAATCAAGCAATAAATGAAATTAATTTTGGAATGATTTCTCAAAAATAAATCGGGATGTAAAGGCTTAAATATATGTGAGTAACATCAGTTGACATCAGTAAATAAGTAACATCAGTTGACTCACTGCATTCAGAACCTCAGGCACAACAATGGTATATTTTATTTTCACTACCACTTGCCTAATTAAGTAGGCAAAATACATGCGTCTTTGCAAATACAGCAGACTTGTGATGCACAACTAAAAGAATGAAAATCGAGTGGCAAGATTAGCACACCAAGGTGAACCATTACTGATTCACGAGCAGGTAGCTTCACACTCAGGTGCCTCGTGAAACAATATGCTGTGCCAAGACGCTCTGTCGAACAGGGTGGTGACCCGTGGTTCCAGGAGGCGTTGCCCGTGGTGTTCAGTGTCTCAGTTAATTGCATTCAGCAGTGCAACGATACCTGTTTACACCTATGGGTCAATTCACTGCGCGAATTGACCCATAGGTGTAAAATTCAAAAAACACCCATGGGTGTTTAACAGAACATACACCCATGGTACACCCAAAAATTAAAAAAGGGTGTGCGAAGGGTGTGCAAACAAGACATTACACCCTTTCGGATAATATTGACAGAAAAAAAGGGTGTACGATAGGTGTTTTATCGCAAATACACCTATAAGGGTGTGAAACGATTTGCAGTGCGTGTGTAGGTTTGCGTGTTGCCTTACGGATGCACAGGGGGCCCTTCGCTGATTCACAAAAAGGCAGAATTATGGCGTAGGGAGCACCTCACAACTGTGCTTGCAGTAGGCATTCTAGGATAGTTTGAAACGGTCAATGTTACGCGCACAGACGTTCGTTGTCTTGCGGCACGGTTGAGGCACGCACCGAGAACCGAAGCTAGGCTAGCAATCGAGAAGGCGATGCGCGCGGGGCCCGATTACGCTATCGCGTTCTACTCTTGAAGGCGAAGCTCAAGCGTCCTCCATGTTTTTTGTTCCCCTTGCCCCTTTTTGCCAGCACACGGCAGACAGCCCGTATGAGAGCTGGCTAAATACCCTACTTTTCCATCTATTTCTTCGTCCTCCATTTCCTAAGTGTTACAATGCTGCCCTCACCAATTTACTTCGACTAAGGTGTGTTTTGTCTTTTATTTCATATATCGTTTAGGTTGAGCTACATTCTGTTTCACTGGTTTATCAACAATTTTTTACCATCTCCACATATACGAACATGTACCACGAGAAGAAAAAAAAAAGAAACATTTGGAGCGGAGGCAACAGGGCATATATTTTTGCCCGCCCAGTTCACTTTCATCAAGTAAAAACGGGCCTACTCTTATAAATTGCAAGTCCTGCGTTCTTTTCCTTTTTTTTTCTTTTGCCTGCCGAGACATGTGGACAAAACATGGCCTTGAGAAGAGGTGCTCTCGCGACTTATCCTTACATACATATATATTTTTTGTCAGTCAACCATAGGCATCAGTACTGATCGATCCTGTCCCGCGTTCGGATA
This sequence comes from Rhipicephalus sanguineus, assembly GCF_013339695.2. NCBI lineage: Eukaryota > Metazoa > Arthropoda > Arachnida > Ixodida > Ixodidae > Rhipicephalus > Rhipicephalus sanguineus. The sequence goes on along the minus strand of NC_051180.1, from coordinate 39,830,178 downwards.
TGTGTTTCTGTTCTCACGACAAACGCCATCGTGCATTCCAGTGCGAACACAACTCGCTGCTTCGTGAATTTAGAAAGCTATGTGTGTCTGTCAAATGTTTTTGTGGTGTTCCTCGTTCAGAACGTGTGCTAGTGCATTCGTCTTCAGTCCTTTCCCGGATCTGTAATGGGGAGAGGGAGAGAAAAAAACATGATATAAATTGAAAGTGTCAGCCCGACTCCCGTTGTCGCTATAGCACTTTCCCGACGGAGTCTAGTTACTACTACTTTCGTCCACATCAAAGCAGTTGTTTCCTTTGTCTCTCGGGAACCAGAATTACGCTTTCAGAATACACCTTTTTCTTGTGTTTTGCTTTGGCGTTTTGAGCGAAAAAGCATCATCTGGAAACATAAGCTTACGTCGCTCGCTACTTACACGTATTTTGGTCGCTTTCATTCAAACGTTCCATTTCTTGTTTATCTCAAAAATAAGATAAATGAAAAAAAAAACACGCTCTTCTTTTAACCATAACCTTCAGCTTCCGGAAAGATGTGGACATGTCCTATATCATTTCACTAGGATAGCTACGCTGCACATAATATTCGTTGAACAAACGAAAAAGGAAGCGTTGTGATTTAGGGCGATCAGACAGACAAGTGGGGTATACGCATTACTTCACGACCAACGTATTGACACGAAAATACAGAAGAATGCACTTTAAATATTTCACGATGTCTCGGGCTTCTGTAACTTGTGCAGAGACGTCTTGACTTGATTTGTTTTTGTTTACGTTATTCATCCTGACAGGTCATCTTAAAGTCCTCGTCTGGAGTTGCGAACCTGCCATATAACAGAACTGACGGCAGGCTTTGTTACTTTTCCTGCAGAGGAAAACCAAAAAACACTAATGTTACGATGGTTATTAGCAGTCGGTGAAACGATTGGTTTTCACAACGATCGTCATAACATCTTTAGCAGGTACGAGAGTCGTTTAAAAATGGTGTGACTCCAATAGCTATGGATGCGCTGTAATGATTACATATTTCACGTTCATGTCACGATTATTTTTGCCATTTATATGGTTGGTCAGACGCCACTGTGAAATCGCTGTAGGTTTGTGCAAGAATTTGTCGAACAGAAGAGCTTAATGCGCATTGTTTCATTGTTATGTAGCCCCGCCACGGTGGTCTAGTGGTTATGGCGCTCGACTACTGACCCGAAGGTCGCCGGATCGAATCCCGGCCGCGGCGGCTACATTTTCGATGGAGGCGAAAATGTTTGAGGCCTGTGTGCTTAGATTTAGGTGCATGTTAAAGAACCCCACGTGGTCGAAATTACCGGAGCCCCACACTACAGCGTCTCTCATAACCATATCGGGGTTTTGGAACGTTAAACACCAGATATTATTATTATTATTATTATTATTATTATTATTATTATTATTATTATTATTATTATTATTATTATTATTATTCATTGTTCTATAATAAACCAGGTACAAATAACAGGGAATAAATATCCGTTCACGCTATAGCAACTCATTAGATGCTGAAACCTTTCAAGGGAAGGGCTCACGACATCATTATTACTGCGTCCTCCGCAATATTAGCGTCACGTGCCTTGTAAGATAAGCATCTGATGTGATCTGAGGGCAGGAGAGAGGTAGTAATAGTTTAAACAATACGGCAACTAGTCTTTGGAGCTCAGAGATACAAGTTTGAAAGGACAGACAGAGAGAGAGAGAGAGAATAAACGTTTATTAACTATTCCTATGAGCAACTAAAGTGGTTGGGGCCCTTCGTCCAGTGCTCCACTGGCTATTGCAGCTCGCCGGGCCTGGTCCAGGGTTGCCAGTTGGCTTCCCAAGGCCTGATCCGAGAGTCGCGCCTCCCACGACCAGTGTGGTAATGTGTGTGTTTTTATGAGTACGGAGTTTGCCACAACAGGACGCGAGGTACAGCTGTATGTAATGTGTGTCAGTGTTAGTATCCCTCCGCACCAGGGGCACTCATCTCGATATTCGCAGGGGTGTATCTCCCAGTTCGAATGCAATACAGAAGTTTCTTTCCCGACTTCACTACCCTGCCTGCAGATGCTCTCCTACTCGCCACGCATTTCTTTGGAAGACACGTGGACGGTGTAAGTACTAAGCGTTGAGCCTATCAGGATTTCGCCACCTCCGCTTGCGCAGTCGAAAAAGTGCTAAACTAAGTGAAATGAGTTCATCACGCATCATACCGTAACGAGACAAGGCAGAAAGGCCGTGCGACTGCGTGCCAAAGCGTCGTAGCTGAAAACGCATGAAGGAGGATATCCCCTGTATGGAGAACCAATGGAGAACTTGTACCCCAACGACGTCAAGTGAATCACCCTGCTCGCGTCGCGAAGTGCGCCGAAAAGACGGAAAACGCCAGTACAGAATAACGCGCTAGTTCTTCGCATTTTCGTAGGCTGTTGGGGCCCTTTAAGCTAATCGCTGTGGCAGTGACAAAAGAATTTCGCTAACAAAGCCACACGATTTGTAGAATGTCGAATCGGAACGAATCTTTTATTGCAGCTAATGAACCGTGCAGTGTCATAGGAAAACCACTCACTCAAACAATGTTCCTACGGTTTTTTTACGCTTTGTACATCTTTTGGAACAATATGTTCATTAAGCAACTTAAAGGCCGAGACTTGATACGAATTCACTGTTGCGAATACTTCGACAAACGAGGCGCAAGGAAGGAAAATAAATAAATATGCGGAAACAGCAGCGTGGCTTTGCTGGTTGTAATTATTGAAGACAGTTTGCCTACTACCCTTATTTATTTTGCTGCATGTTACAAAGAATGAAATTCTGAGAGCCGAGTGAGAAGTTTTCTTGAAGCCACTTAAAGAAAACTACGTTTTAGTTTTTTTTTTTTTTTTTTTTTTTGCAAAGCTTCACACGGTGCAAGAAAACGCCCATGTGAGGAAAATGCTTATCATGCGAATTTTTTAGGACCAGCTTGTGCTGCGGCCAGCTATTCATTCTCAATTTAGAAGAGACACACTATAGTTTACTGGTGTTATTTTCTTCCTTTGTATACAATGCGAACGTTTTCAGAGATAGTCTATAATGGGTTCCTATGACCTCTATTAGTTGTCACGACAAATAAACCCACCAAGTTTTTTTTTACTTTGAATCTCCCTTCCCTTCTGCCTGCTTATGTGTGACGTAACACTGCCCGTGTCGCCATTTCTATGTGCATAAAACCTTAGTCCTAGTCCGCAGCGCTAATTGCTAGCCAAAGACCACGCATAGACAACTAGCCAACGTTTATACCTTAATATAGGAACCTCAGAGACAGCATCTGAATAATAAGTGACTTACAGTTGACGAGAATTGTCGCATGTGCTCCCACCTAAATGAAGAATATTTTTTTCTCGTTCCTTAGTCCCCACCCGCACAATTTAAGTCGGTGCCTCGGTACGCTTTCCCACGACGGCACTCGCAGTTCCTTCACTGAGTATAATGAGCACCTACATAAGCCACGAATTAAGTCAACGCGGTGCATTCCTTTGTGTGAAGTGTCATCGCGTAGACAAGGTACTCTAATTTTCAGTGGAGCGTTCGCGACACCAGCAGGACATTTAGCAAATATATATATATATATATATATATATATATATATATATATATATATATACGTATATATATATATATATATATATATATATATACAATATTAATGAGAACTAACAGACAATAATGCCAAGGAAAGTATAGGGGATGTTTTTAGTAATAAATGTAAGGTAATTGTGAAGAAAGAAAAGTGGACGAAAAGATAGCTTGCCGCGGGCAGGGACCGAACCTGTGACCTTCGAATAACGCGTCCGATGCTCTACTAGAGTGTACTAGAACAGGGGAGTGCTCGGAACGGCCGCAGCACCAATGTACAGAAAGTGAAGCCCAAACAGGATCAATCCACCTGCAGCGCTGCGATCGGTAGTCTGCAATGTGTCGTCGTTTAAGAGTTGCGCGCGGCTCCGGCAAAGTGGTGCAGGGGTAGAATGCCCGCTTCCCACTCAAAAGGCCCGGGTTCGAATCGCAGTTGTAGATGCTGGGTTTTTATTCTTAGTGTCACCCTTTATAGCTGTGTTGGTTTTTTACTTCCTTTCTTAAAACTAGCTTCTGTTGCTACGTATTGCTACAATGAGTAACGTAAAATGTGAAATCTCGTGTCGAGTCTCGTCTTCGCGAAAATATCGGAGGCCATACTTTACGTTTTTGTTCAATCCCGGGAGGTGGCGCTGCAAATAACTGCGCTCGCTCTCAAATTTCTTCTATCTTACTTCACATTTTGCGTTACTTTTTGAACCAACACGTAGCTACTTAAGCTAGTTTTAAGAAACAAAGGAAAATTAATACAGCTACAAAAGGTGACGCTAAGAATAAAAACCCACTATCTGCAGCTGCGATTCGAACCCGGGCGTTTTGAGTGGGAACCGGGCATTCTACCCCTGCACCATTTCGGCGGAGCAGCGCGCATCTCTTAAACGACGACACATTGCAGACCACCGATCACAGCGCTGCAAGCGGATTGACCCTGTTTGGGCTTCACTTTTCGAAGCTCGTTCCGGGCACTCCCCTGTTCTAGTACACTCTAGCTCTACCAACTGAGCTACCACGGCGGCCATCCCCCCATCCACTTTATAAGGTATATGTGTGCATTTAAACGTGGGAGCGTCAGTCAGCGCCGCCAGTAGCCATGACGGCGAGTGTGGAACACTCTTTTTTCTGCCTGTTGGCGTCACGTAGCACGTGAACTTATTACGAGCTGGCAGCTGACCAATAATCCCTCGCATACTACCTGAAAGCATCAAGTCTGCCAGAACGAGACCCTCGCTATGAATGAAGGAAAGAAGTGTTAATTTCAAGGGCTCGTTTTCTTTGTTATACACAATATTAATGAGAACTAACAGACAATAATGCCAAGGAAAGTATAGGGGATGTTTTTAGTAATAAATGTAAGGTAATTGTGAAGAAAGAAAAGTGGACGAAAAGATAGCTTGCCGCGGGCAGGGACCGAACCTGCGACCTTCGAATAACGCGTCCGATGCTCTACCAACTGAGCTACCGCGGCGGCCATTCCCCCATCCACTTTATAGGGTATATGTGTGCATTTAAACGTGAGAGCGTCAGTCAGCGCCGCCAGTAGCCATGACGGCGAGTGTGGAACACTTTTTTTTCTGCCTGTTGGCGTCACGTAGCACGTGAACTTATTACGAGCTGGCAGCTGACCAATATTCCCTCGCATACTACCTGAAAGCATCAAGTCTGCCAGAACGGGACCCTCGCTATGAATGAAGGAAAGAAGTGTTAATTTCAAGGGCTCGTTTTCTTTGTTATACACAATATTAATGAGAACTAACAGACAATAATGCCAAGGAAAGTATAGGGGATGTTTTTAGTAATAAATGTAAGTTGGTAGAGCATCGGACGCGTTATTCGAAGATCGCAGGTTCGGTCCCTGCCCGCGGCAAGCTATCTTTTCGTCCACTTTTCTTTCTTCACAATTACCTTACATTTATTACTAAAAACATCCCCTATACTTTCCTTGGCATTATTGTCTGTTAGTTCTCATTAATATTGTGTATAACAAAGAAAACGAGCCCTTGAAATTAACACTTCTTTCCTTCATTCATAGCGAGGGTCTCGTTCTGGCAGACTTGATGCTTTCAGGTAGTATGCGAGGGATTATTGGTCAGCTGCCAGCTCGTAATAAGTTCACGTGCTACGTGACGCCAACAGGCAGAAAAAAGAGTGTTCCACACTCGCCGTCATGGCTACTGGCGGCGCTGACTGACGCTCCCACGTTTAAATGCACACATATACCCTATAAAGTGGATGGGGGGATGGCCGCCGCGGTAGCTCAGTTAGTAGAGCATCGGACGCGTTATTCGAAGGTCGCAGGTTCGGTCCCTGCCCGCGGTAAGCTATCTTTTCGTCCACTTTTCTTACTTCACAATTACCTTACATTTATTACTAGAAACATCCCCTATACTTTCCTTGGCATTATTGTCTGTTAGTTCTCATTAATATTGTGTATAACAAAGAAAACGAGCCCTTGAAATTAACACTTCTTTCCTTTATATATATATTATATATATATATATATATATATATATATATATATATATATATATATATATATATAACGTATGACCAAGGCGATGGTAGGAGAAGGCGACGAAGAAGAAGTGAGCGTGCATTAGAATAAATGCATGGCAACTGAACCACGACGCATCTCTGTTTTGTGACGTTACATATATATATATATATATATATATATATATATATATATATATATATATATATATATATATATATATATATTGATAGTATGCGTTTAATAGTTCAGGTACGGTGAGCGTCTTAGAGGCGAGACAGCGACGGGACAGCAGTCAGTTCCCCGAAACGGAGCCGGCACGAGCACCAACCACAACAACCGTCTTCTTCATCGTTCTCTATGGTAACCGTATTTATCACTACAATCACTTCCCGGCAGAAAAGGAGCCATCCTGGCGACCTATGGCACAGGTAATACTGGTGGGTCGTAGTGAGGTTTCAATCGATCGACATGAACAGTTTCGCGCCCGCGGCGGCGTTGATCCGTAGGTGGCTGAAGAGGCTCAATAACGTAGTTGACCGGTGAAGTCTGGCGTACGACCCGGTAAGGACCATCATACTTAGGGACGAGCTTTGCGGAAAGGCCGGGGGCAGATGAGGGCACGCGAAGCCACACAATTGTTCCAGGTGAATATGACGAAGCAGATAAGTTTCGGTCATGAGAGTGTTTCTGGCGGGCCTGGTCGTGCGTGGTAAGCGAGCGTGCGAGCTGCCGACATTCTTCGGCATAAGTGGCGGCTTCGGCTAGAGTCGTAGTTTCTGAGGGGTCCGGTCGGTACAGAAGAATAGTATCCAAGAATGAGGAAGGTTCCCGACCATAAAGCAGGAAGAACGGAGAAAACCCCGTAGTAGACTGAATGGCGCTGTTGTAAGCATATGTGACAAACGGCAGTATGCGGTCCCAATTCGTGTGGTCATCGGAAACATACATGGAGAGCATGTCGCCGAGTGTGCGATTGAAGCGCTCGGTCATCCCGTTGGTTTGCGGGTGATATGCGGTAGTAGTTCGACGGACAACGTTGCATTCGCGGAGGAGGGCTTCTACGGCTTCGGATAAGAAGGAACGTCTGCGGTCACTGAGTAGCTCGCGAGGTGCACCATGCCGAAGAACGAGCTTTCGAAGGATGAACAAGCCGACCTCACGCGCTGTGGCCTCTGGAAGCGCGGAAGTTTCAGCGTAGCGCGTGAGGTGGTCCACAGCGACGATCACCCAGCGGTTGCCATCTGGTGTGTACGGTAGGGGACCGTACAAATTGATCCCTATGCGGTCGAACGGCCGAGAGGGACAGGGCAGTGGCTGGAGTGGACCTGTGGTCGTGTGCACAGAGCTCTTCCGGCGTTGGCACTTGGAGCATGAACGGACGTACTGCCGAACAAAGCGGTACATTCCGCGCCAGTAGTATCGAATCCGGAGGCGTGCATATGTCTTCACCACACCAGCATGGGCGCATTGCGGATCCGCGTGAAAGGAGGCACAGACGTCGGAACGTAGATGGCGAGGAATTACCAGCAACCATTTGCGGCCATCAGACAGATAGTTTCGGCGGTACAGGAGGCCATCACGGATTTTAAAGTGGCGAGCAGTGCGTCGAAGCGAGCGGTTGGTTGTATGTGGAGACGCCTGAGACAGATACTCTAGGAGAGAGGCTATCCATGGATCCTGGCGTTGCTCAGATGACATGTCGGCATGTTCAAGAGATGAACAATCGCTGCTCGAAATAGACGCAACACCATACTCATGGGGAAGTGGCGAACGAGAAAGAGCGTCGGCATCCGAATGCTTACGGCCTGACCGATAGATGACACGGATGTCATAATCTTGAAGACGGAGCGCCCAACGAGCTAGGCGACCAGATGGGTCTTTTAATGACGATAACCAGCACAAAGCGTGGTGATCAGTCACGACGTCGAATGGGCGGCCATATACGTAAGGTCGAAATTTCGTGATTGCCCAAACGATGGCAAGGCATTCTTTTTCCGTGACTGAGTAGTTCTTTTCTGCTTTAGTGAGAGTGCGACTGGCGTAGGAAACGACATACTCGTCGAAGCCAGATTTACGCTGGGCAAGAACAGCGCCGAGGCCTACTCCACTAGCGTCTGTGTGGATTTCGGTTGGAGCATCCGGGTCAAAGTGGCGTAGGATAGGTGGGGATGTCAGAAGATGGCGTAAAGAGGCGAATGCTTTGTCGGAAGCGGAAGACCACGCCGAAATGTCTTGGTTGTCGGCAAGTAGCTGTGTGAGTGGGGCGATTATCGTCGCGAAATCGCGCACAAATCTGCGAAAGTACGAACAAAGGCCTATGAAGCTACGGAGTTCTTTTAGTGTAGACGGCCTGGGAAAGTCGGCGACAGCGCGAAGCTTGGCAGGATCGGGACGGACACCATCCTTGCTGACAACGTGCCCTAAGATGGTAAGCTGGCGTGCGGCGAAATTGCACTTCTTCAAGTTCAGCTGCAGTCCCGCGTCCGCAAGGCAAGTGAGGACGCTTGCGAGGCGAGTGAGGTGGGAGTCGAAGTCCTTCGAGAAAACGACGATGTCATCCAGATAGCACAGGCACGTGTTCCATTTTAGGCCTCTTAGGATGTTGTCCATCAGACGTTCGAAGGTGGCAGGCGCATTACAGAGGCCAAACGGCATCACGTTGAACTCGTACAGTCCGTCAGGAGTTACAAACGCAGTCTTGGGGCGGTCGGCTTCATTCATAGGAACCTGCCAGTAGCCCGATCGAAGGTCTAAAGAAGAAAAGAACTCTGCTCCTTGCAGGCAATCGAGAGCGTCGTCAATTCTGGGCAGCGGGTAAACATCTTTTCGCGTGATCTTATTAAGATGTCTATAATCAACGCAGAATCTGATGCTGCCGTCCTTTTTTTTCACCAGCACAACCGGGGAGGCCCAAGGGCTGTGTGAAGGTTGGATTACGCCACGTTGAAGCATGTCGCTCACCTGCTCGTCGATGACCCGGCGTTCAGCGTGAGAGACTCGATACGGATGCTGGCGCAAAGGTGCGTGGGTGCCGGTGTCAATGCGGTGAACGATGGCAGACGTGCGGCCCAAAGAACGTTGGTTATGGTCGAATGACGTCTTGAAGCGATCAAGTAGCGCCAAGAGTTGCGTACGCTGAGCAGGGGGGAGTCCGGAATCAATCGATGGAAGGAATGGCTCGAGAGATGAAGTGGTAGTGGTATCAGAGGTAATGCTGTTGACGTGAGGAGTTGTCGAGCCATCAGGCAGGTGACTGGAGTAAACAGAGACTATTTCCTCAAGGTGACCTATTAGTTCGCCGTGGAACAAGGTGGCTGGGGAAGAAAACGGGTTCGTGATATAGATGGCGCCGCAAGAGTTTTCTATAGTGACAACTGCGAATGGGAGAAGGAAGCTCTTGCGAGAGCCAAATGCTTCGGAGGGTGTAAACAGGGCAGTGACAGAGGGCGCGCCGTCGCAAGAGAGTGGCACAAGAACAGAGGACAGAGGAGGAATGTGAGTGTCCGCAGCGACGATGACTCGAGAAGATAATGCCTGGTCAGAGGGCCCGTCATACATCGCCGTTTGACACAGCGGCAGTTCACACATCGTTGACAAATCTAGTTCGGCACGCGCACAGTCAACGACGGCATGATGAGCGGAAAGGAAGTCCCAGCCCAAGATGATGTCATGCGAACATGGTGAAAATACGACAAATTCAACTGCATACAAAACGTTCTGTATGACTAGCCGAGCTGTGCACGCCATAGAAGGCTGGATGTGGTGCGAAGTTGCCATACGGTGAGAGACGTCGGAAAGCGGAATCGTAATCTTCTTTAACTTGCGGCACAGTTCACCACTCAGCACAGACACAGCAGCACCAGTATCAACGAGCGCTTGCACAGCTACACCATCAATATACACAGTTATTTCTTTGGCGGGTAGAAATCGAGGCCTTGAAGTTTTCGATATGAGCGCAGCTCTTGCCTCGGGAACTGCGACGGTTAGTTTTCCGCTGGGACGGGTGGCGGGCGACGAACCATAGGCGAAATGGAACGGCGCCGTGGTGAGGGTGACCGATGCCTGTCGAAGCCGCGACGACTTGACGATGACGTGTCCGACGTGGGGTGGAAGGAACTCGACTGAGGTGGCTCTGTACGATAGTAGCCGTACCCTTCTTCGCCAGCACCTTGGCGGAAATCACGACGACGACAGAAACGGGCGACATGGCCAGGGAAACGGCAGGAGTAGCAGATGGGCCTGTTGTCGGGTGTGCGCCAAGGATTGGAGGACGGTGGTGCGGGACGGCGAAAAGGGGGCGGGTCCGGGCGTACAGGCGGACTTGCTGCGTAGAAGGCATTAGCCTGTCGAGCAGGGTCCGTGACGAGTGGTAGCGACAGCAATGGTCGTCTGGCGACCTCAGCGTAAGTCAGAGGTGCGGAGGTAGGCGAAGGATGGTAGGTGGGAGGGAGAGCGTCAGAGACTTGCTCCTCTATCGCTTGTCTGAGCGTCGGGGTCAGCGTATGCGCACTGGCCGGAACGTAAGGCACAAGAGACAGTTGTCGCGCCACTTCTTCGCGGACGAACTGCTGTATCTGTTGCATTAACGTGGTCTGGTCGGTAGAAACAGCGCCAACGGTTAATGCAGACGTTGCGGCCGTGTCGAAGCTCGGCTGTCGCGTAGAAATGCGCTGTCTCCGCAGCTCGTCGTAGCTCTGACAGTACTGAGCCACCTCTGCGACAGTTTGGGGGTTTTTGGCAACAAGCATGTGGAAGGCGTCGTCTTCAATACCTTTCATAATGTGCCGGATTTTGTCACTATCAGACATGTCTGGATTGACACGACGGCAGAGGTCCACAACATCCTCGATATAAGACGTGAAGGTCTCACCAGAACGCTGCGCGCGGCCGCGCAAGCGCTGTTCGGCGCGGAGCTTGCGAACAGCGGGTCGGCCGAATACTTCCGCGAAGCGTGTCTTAAAGGACGACCAGTTAGGAATGTCAGCTTGGTGATTGTTAAACCACAGCTGTGCCACACCCGCGAGATAGAAGTGAAGGTAGCCAAGTTTATCGGCTTCATCCCACTTATTGTGCGCGCTTACTATTTCATATGAAGATAGCCAGTCTTCGGCGTCTTGCTCGTCGGAGGCGTTGAAAATCACCGGATCCCGCTGTCTTGGCATGCCGGAACAGGTAAGAGATGGGGTTGGGGTAGCAGCTTGCTGGGCCATGTCGTCAGGAATCGACGAGGCGGGAGGTAGAGTCCGAGAACGAAGTTCCAGGGTGAAGTACCCAGCACGCTCCACCAATTGATAGTATGCGTTTAATAGTTCAGGTACGGTGAGCGTCTTAGAGGAGAGACAGCGACGGGACAGCAGTCAGTTTGCTTGCTTGCTTGTTCCTTGCATTTGGCTCACACCCACACCGGGGGATTGGCCAAGAAGCCGGCGGTTACAGTGAATTGGAACATTGGGTTAACCAAGAAATTCAGGGAAATGGAAAGGTGGCATCAGTTCCCCGAAACGGAGCCGGCACGAGCACCAACCACAACAACCGTCTTCTTCATCGTTCTCTATGGTAACCGTATTTATCACTACAATATATATATATATATATATATATATATATATATATATATATATATATATATATATAGAAAGAGTGAGAGAGAGAGAGTAGAGAGAGAGAGAGAGAGAGATAAACGAAATGTTGCTCATTTGACACTCTGGTGCCGGCTTGTTCATACGCGATGAAAATTTAAAGAACAAGGTGGCTCTTGTTCTAATGGTCTCAGCGCAGATGCGCTTCTTTCGGGTCGTCGAGTTGATGACGGCCACCGTCGGCGCGTACGTTTTGGTGCTTGAACAAGGAAAACAAACATTGCGTCCCAAATCCCGAGAGAGAATGGGTGGGAAACCGGCCTGAAGTAATGCGGTGTAGGTTAGCTCAAAGCACTTACATAGGGCATGCAGTCGTAACACGAGAGGAGTTTCGTGCCTAATTGCCTGTGAACTTCTTAGCGAAATAATGTCAGCCTTCAAGGGCGGCTCTTGCAAAAGTGGCACTGCTTCTAACATGTACCAGCAGTGAGATGAAAGTCTTTTAAAGCGGTTAGATGGTTCGTTGATGCACTCACACACACGAATTAGACTTCGTCCTTATTCTAGTTTCCGTCCTCTCAAGGAGCTGCATTTATGAAGAATTACGGCAGGAACCATCTATCGATGTTTGTCAAGTCATTGCAAATAGCATTATCGCTGACGAAGTGTTTTTTGAATACTTATCTGACCTCGCTGTCGATCGCTGGCGTGATGTACAGATTGTGACTTTTGCTTCCTCCGGCGAAAAGCTTTATAGCGATAGCATATATATGGACACCCCAAGCGCATTTTTGTTCGTCGGCGTCGGCGGCACCGTGAGGTTCCGTATACAGTCCAAATAGATGACATCGCCCTGCGCGTGTACATTTTATGTGCGAAAAATAGCGAGCGGAGGCTGGCGATGATCGCGGCTCAAGCGTAGAGGAAACGCGCCGGCCGTCTGCGTGGCGCGAAAGGCACATGGAGATGTCCCGAAGAGGGTCTGCGTGGCTCTGGCAAGAAGTGCTACAGTCTAGCGCGATTTCAAGGTTATCGTGCAAGCTTCGACCAGTGACAACTGCGCTACAGCAAAGAATCGACTTTCGAGGAGATGTAGGTATCAAACAAGTTTCCCTCACTCTTTTTGCTGTTCCTTAAGCTGCGGTCACTTGTGTATGAGGAAGGCGCAATTTATTAATTTTTTTTTTGTTTTTATGACGATGCGATGTTTATATTTTGTGCAGCTTAGCAAGTCTTTGAAATGAAGCAGTGCCAGCCACCAGCTTTACCGGATCTTTCCTATCAATTTTGCTATCGCCCGCGGAGATAAGAGCGAACGAACTATCGGCTTGATAGCAACGAATTTAAAACTTAAAATCGAGAGAAAGGGTGAACAGATCGTCGTGGGGGTGATTGTTGTAGCATGGAACAGCCAACAGGGGAGAGAAGAGTGTGAAATCTTGATTTTCACTGTTCCAAGATGCGCCGCTAGGCCCTTGGGATGCTGGCCCGATCGACGCTCACGCGATAACTTTCGAATCGCGCTAGACTGTAGTTTGACTGACCGGCTGTGGCCGCGCGTGGCAGCGCGCGCCGTACCCAACGTTTTTAGATTACTTCAGTTGGCAAAGACCGCGGCCTTCCAGTGGCACGGGGCGGCTCGCCGCGATCGCCAACCAGGCGGGGGCGCTGCGGTCGCGTTAGGATTGGTCTCGGCGCGTCGTCTGCTACTGCGCTGCTGATTCAAAGGGGCCGACAAGCGACTGCAACAGGGGTTAACTCGATGTGGTAGTCACTCTCATTTCACCTGGCTTGAGTGAAATGCGCGTTTTAGTTGTATCTCAGCATTATAACAAGAAACAGCACGTAAGACAGGGCATGAAAAAGTAAGTTAAAGATAAGGCAAACACTGCACAGTGCGCTTACCTTCATTCTGTTTCCCGTTGTAATCGGCTTTAATTTTTCCCCTGTATATGCGCAAATCATCTCAGGCTCCCGTAATGCTCAATCATATTCCAACCTCACCTGAACATGTATTACGCCAGCTGCTGAAACCCCTACCAAATCAAAAACCAGCAAGAAAGCCAGAAAAACACGTCTTGCCATTTTCATTCGATTTCGTGAAGCACAATGCAACACGTGCATTTATTTGCAGTGACGTATTTACGGGGTGTGTGCGAGTATTCGAAAATTTCGATATTCAAATGAAACAGTGCCTTCCTCGATTCTATCATCGAATCGAATAACCATCATTTGTAATGAAGGCCACATCACAGCGCTGTGCCATGTCCACTTTTCGAGCTTCGTCTGTGTTTTTCGTGCTGTTAGCCACGACGAATCTGCACCAACTCGCCCTGTATTCCATCCTACTTAATGTCATTTGTAAGCCCAAATATTTTACGAATATTTCAAAATGTCATTTGCAACGGCGTAAGGCAAAACTTGGCGCAAAAGCACGATAACTGACATTCCTGTAGGGCATATTATAGAGGCACGCTACCTCGCTTGAGGAGCACGTCTTTTTTAACAAGGAGCATTCGCGCTTTCTGAACAGTTATGTGGATACGCCTATACTTAATCCCTCCAGTTGCTTTCCTCGCTCAACTCCTGCCGTGAAAGGGCTACAATTTTTAAATATTTTTAGTTGCCTTCATTCACTGACCAAAGAAGGAAAACAAATCACTATTCCAGTGCGTTCCTCCCGCCATAAGCCTACAAATGCTGTGTACCTATGGCATATGCGCCCATTCTAATACGTATCGATCTTTTTTTACAGCAAATGTGTAAATGAGTACGGGCGAAAGCTAAATGTTCAACATGAATTTTCGGCAATGTATATATTTTCATGTATTCATGTACCCACTAGCACGGGCCGTGGGGCCTGCAGTATATTTTAAAAAAAAAGAAAGAAATATGGAATACACTTCTATCTGGCATCGTCCTAACCGACCTTTCTTTTTGGGGTTACTTCTCATCTGTCCCGTTTTGATTCCTCTGAGTATAATAAATAAATAAATACTAAACATATGAATACGAGGACGTGAACATCAATTCGTATAATTAATTCGTTCTAAGAATGGTTGTTTCAGATTCGTGACTTATTCAAAAAGTATACCATATTCAATTCTATTCGCTTCTGTCACTATTCGATTGGGCCTCAAAAATCACTATTCGCACACCCCTAATACCATCGGAGAGCTGCTCATGATGACTGAACTGTACGGGAAGCCTTCACATTAGCTTTATTTTTTGCTGATGCGACGTTTAGCACATAGGCTTTTGCAAGCGTCTTTGGCAGCAAAATGCATCCTGAACACTATGTACGAGTGAACCTCTGCAGTAGTGGTACGTGGTCCGCCTCGGTGGTGCAGTGGTTGCTCGACTGCTGACAGGAAGGTCGCGGGTTCGATCCTAGCCGCGGCGGTCGCATTTCGATGGATGTGCTAGAGAACAGTGTACTGTGCGATGTCAGTGCACGTTAAACACCCGATG
The DNA here is from genome assembly GCF_013339695.2 of Rhipicephalus sanguineus. Taxonomy (NCBI): domain Eukaryota; kingdom Metazoa; phylum Arthropoda; class Arachnida; order Ixodida; family Ixodidae; genus Rhipicephalus; species Rhipicephalus sanguineus. The sequence goes on along the minus strand of NC_051180.1, from coordinate 39,815,012 downwards.
GTCTAAATTTTAGGAGGCAATACAACGGCGTGCATCATAATCATATCCATCGTGGTTTTGGCACGTAAATACCCCAGATATTATTGCAGCAGTGGTGTCCTTAATTGTGAACGGGACAACCGACAGTTGTCTCATCACAGTCCCGAAGAGCGCCAAGAAGGGCTAAAAAAGCGTCGAAACAGACCCGGTTCCTTTGCAGCTCAACTGAAAACGTGGTTTCAATGCCTCTAAACATACACAAAAACTCCCATAAAGAAACGTTGCGGTACGGAACTGCCACAGCCGAAGCATACCGCAAACAACCGCTCGAGGCGCGCTGCGCTGACACTTCGCGGTATCTATTCAAATACGTATGCACGATCACTGCAGTGAGCTCATGCCTTGGTGGAACGCGTGAAACCTCAGAATATATGAGCGATTAACGCGCGAGCACAAACCAACAACGCAGCAAAAGCACGCGGCTGAAGCAAGCATCGCCCTTTGTAGTGCATCTCAACCGATCTCAACGCTACGCCAGCGCCACCTCTCGCGATTGCGACAAAACCTGGCCGCCTCTCGAGGCTAGTTTGCAAACTGAAAATATTCTAAAAACGTTGGCCGTACCTTTACAGAGATTAGCAGACGGCTCATACCTTTGCACGTGTCGGGTTCTCATCGCGAAGTTTGCGTTGAAGCCATAGACAGCACGAAGGTCGCCTCGCTCGTTGGAGCGGCCGCGTTTCCTTACGCTTGCATTTCGCCCTTGCAGTGAAACCGGGACTTCTTTCGTGCGGAGCACTTTAGGGGCCCGACTTGTCGTCCATCCATGCACCTCACGTGGCGTAATCACGCTCACAGTAAAGCGCTTAATGTATTGCAGGCCACAACAAGGCTCGAAGTACTCACAACCGGGTTAAAATGAACGAACAAGATCTAAAATAATAGAATTAACAAAAACAAACAAGAACTAATCACAATAATAAAGAAAGATAGCTAAAAATTACAGCATATCCACGGGTGAATGATGAAGATCTTGGGCGAAGCTCCTGAAGCAATCATGGTCTCGGGATTCGCTTCTCGTTGAGCCCGTTTCGCAGCGGCGTCCTTGGCGCGCACAGTCACGGGATCCGCCTGTCTGCCGCCAAGCTAGCGCCCGCCGCTGCGCATCGTCCATGCTCCGCCAACGATCCGACACGTACGGCGACGATCCAGGAGAATGAGAGAGGCGCTTGCTCCCCGCGCATCCCCGCGCAGCAGCCAATCGGAGAGCAGCGGCTCTTCCAGCGCCATCTAGTGTCGATTCACACAAGCGCCATATTGCACACAATTCTATTGGACCAACGCCATCTAGGAAATGAGACGAGAAATGGTGATGACGACACAGGTTGTGTACAGCGCCATCTAGAATATCGTCCCTGAACTGCAGTTAGTATGTACTTCGAAGAGACAGAGCCATCTATTGCATCATACGGGACATCCGTTTACGCCGGACAACGGAGACGTGACAAGGTTAGACTGAGAGGAGCTACGCCCCTAAAACGTTTTGGAAGCCTGCGGCTGACTTCAGGGCCGCACGAGAGATAGCGCCACCGCCTGGCCGAGCGAGCGAATGCTCCTCCCCCTACTTTTCGCCGGCGCTGCGTCGCTACATCTGATGAAGAAACAACCTGACAGAACTCGCTACAGACGACGCCTATCACAACTGAACAAGCAAGAAGTCAATACAGCGCAGCAAAAAGTAGTGCACATGTCACACACCGAGCTTGCGAAAATGCCTAACAAGATTCTACTAGTGCCTGGGAAACCCTACATGCTTACCTCAAACATTGGCCTCATCGACGCTTTTATAAACGAAGCAGTGAGAACTCTACGAACGGGAATTGCTGGGTGCCCGTGCTACGCTCTTCAAGTTTCACAGTAGTGGAGTTGTCATGCGTTTTTTTTTTCATTTAATAGTTTGTGTACATTAACATTACCCCTTGCGCACACCTTTTAAACATGACAAGTTATTTTCCTTATGCCGTTGCTTCCTTAGCTTTATTATCTGATGGTATCCTGATGTTATGAATGTAAAAATCGGGGCTCCTCTGCTACTTCCTTGTTATCGTAGATCTCACGTTAGACGTTAGTTTGTTGTCATGAAAGAACTATATAATCTACAGATACGTATCAAATTTTGTGAAAATGGTGGTAATGTAGGAAGCGTTGTGGACGAGGTACTTGCGAAATGTGGTAACTCTCAACGGAGTGTTTCTTTCGCAGAAGATTAGGTTCTTGGAAGCCTTACACCCATATGAAAGTTTTCAAGGAGCTGGTTCTAGTAATGGGTTATACAGAAGAGATATATCAGAGTTGGCAGTTTGATTATATGCAACTGGAGCTTATATCGCAATTGCTTATAATAAGTTCCTGCTCATATTTCCTTTTCTTTCTCTCTCTCTTTTTCTGCCATTTCATCTGCCTGAAAGAGAGAGTATCATTCAAAATTGGTCGCGATTGTGCAAAATCGCACAGCTCTGGCTTTTCAAGCATGATATCTTGTAAAAAACAACACATAAGAATCGAAAAAATCTTACATCGTTACGAAAACCAAGCGCCTCCTCTAAGAATACGAAATGTAATATACTCAGAAAATCGGTACAAAAAGAAAGAAACTTTGTATTCGCCATGTGCTGCTTGAAATTCCGCAAAGTTTTCGTAAAACTTCGCATTTGGCTCAGAGCATCTGCCGTTTCAAGTTGCGACAAATGCCGGAAGCGATGCCTAGATCTCTTTCGTTCTTCAGACAGATTGCTTGTTCCTTCGGAAGCACAGGCGTAAACAATGCGACGTGCCCGGAATTATTGGAAAGGCTCCTGGAAGTGCGCGAATTGGGCGGTTGCATTTCAGTCAGGCGAAACAAACCTGCACCGAGGCATTTTTTCCCGCTTTTCGAAGTAATATTAGAGGAACACAAAAACCTCTTTCGCAAATCGGTTGAGAAATATTCCAAGAACAGTGTTTCGTTGCGCGCTACATTTCGTAAAAATGACGCGAAATCATTCTGATATTTGCATTACGCGATAATCGTTCTTTAATCAATTATTGCATCAGTGCATGATGTAAGAAAGCGAGACGTAATTTTTCGAATCGATCTAACCAAGAATAGCATCGATGCTAAAAAAAACAGCAATGCTTGTGAACTTGGACATGTTAAAACATCCTAATGCTACGTTCTTTGTTGAAAGTTTTACAATCTTGGTAAATTCATGTCATCCCATTATTTTTGTCGGTATCGTGTTGGAATACGGCGAGGTCTTTATCCTCCGATGTTCGGTCGCAGAGAACAAAGCAAACGTGTGCAATTGCAATTATTGGTCGTGGTAATGTGTGACTGTGGCTCGAAGGACATCTAGTGCACACTTATAAACTTAGATCATTTGTAGAATTTACGGGTGTATTACTGGAAGCGGACGTCCTTTGCATAGGGTCTGTTCCATCTGCTTGGTGAGTAATGGAAAGAAATATTTAAATTCATTCAAGATGGAAAACAATACTACGCATTAAAAAGACAGCATATTGGCTAAACCTTTTCCTACGGTAGCGTGAAATTCGGTAGCATGAACTAGAAAATTTTATTAAAGCTATTCGAGGTAAGAAACTTATTGAAGAAAGCTGGTACTGCTTCTTGGCATATCGGCAAGTACAAGATTCCTCTAAGCACAAAAGTCGACGCAACAAGTAGCGCTCTTCGTACCGCTGGTCTATGGAGCTCGAGCTGGCCAACGTTGCTTGCCACTGAACTAGGATATAGGTTTGGAAAGATGTCGTAGATCTGAAGTGCCGTGGCATGTCTAAAGTGTATGGCACAAGGAGGTATTAGTGGTACTGGTGTTCGTCCGAGTAGAGAAATTACGTATTGTGCGCCAATGACTTAGGTGTTGACGGGTGTTTCTCCGCAGCCGAAGTCACCAGCCGTGCTGTAGCTTAGCGGGCTAAGGTGTCGCCCTGCTGAGCTGGAAGACGTGGTTCGACTCCCGGCCACGGCATAAGGAATCCCAGGTGGTAGAAATTATCCCAGAGTGGCCACTACGGCGTGCCGTATATGCCGGTGGTTTTCACACGAAATCTTCTGAAATCTGCATTTAAATGCGAAGCATTTCTTAGCGAACCCAAGACACTTTGAGCGTTTCCATCTATCTATCTATCTATCTATCTATCTATCTATCTATCTATCTATCTATCTATCTATCTATCTATCTATCTATCTATCTATCTATCTATCTATCTATCTATCTATCTATCTATCTATCTATCTATCCGCCTACGTCTGTGTGCTCTCGTGGTCGCCTCCTTAGCTTGGTGTAGACCAAAATTGGCATGTGAGGGTAAGAGGGTTTGACGAATATGACTGTCTGGTCATGACATGAATAATGTGAAATTCCTCTCGCGGACGTCATCAAACCCTTTACTCCAGATATGTGTGGCACATACCCGCATACCACGGGCCATGGTAAGCGGGTATGCGCCACAAGTGATTGACAGTTGATTTCTCAGGAAAGCCGAGAACAAACATTCGTACTTTAATTGCGAGTGCGTAAAGAAAAACTGACATCGGCTGTGTTGACCCGATGAATGAAAAGAATAAAAATCAGGGCCCCAGCAGGAATCGAACCCAAGCTTTCTGTGCGGCAGTCAGGTATTCTACCACAGAGCCATTCTACCTACTGAAAGTACATTGTAAGAAGACCCCATGCGTAATGTCGGTGCAGCGTCAGCAGTGCTGGTTATCTAATTTTATAACAAAGCAATAAAAATTACATATCTACTCCTATGATACAGGCGTCATGCCTGGTTAACGTCAATTGTGCTTCCAGCGTTGGCTCCGCTTCCATAGAAGTCTAATAAACGTTACTTTTCTATTCCTATGATTCAGCAAGCTATACTCAAGCGTTGCTCGACCCGGAAAAATACGCTGTAAAGTCACGTATGATAATGACATCATCGCATCGTAAAGTGCACTTCGTTTCGATAATACTGAGGTATGTGCTCTAGCGTGAGTGCTGACGTTACGTGTGACCATAAGATACTCTTTAAACGCCAGTGTTGTCGACGTGCCCGGTAAGCCCAGGTTATGCAGAGAACTACTACACTTACAAAAAACCCGTCGATGCAGCTCGGAACGCTTAGCTGAAAGCCAAAAATGCAACATAGACAATTACTCGCTGATTGCTTCGCATGAAACCGATCCCCACAATGCGTGGGATCTGCCGAGATTGTTCTTTTTTTTCTTTTTCTTTTCTTTTTTTTTTGTAGCCGAAACCATGCTACTGCCTCAGTGACACAAAGACGCGGGGAGGGTAGGGAGGTGGCAAGGCGATAATGACGTACATCAGGTGTGGTTACAGATGTGTGTTGTGGACTCCAGGAAGAACACCGCCGTCGTCTCAGATAGCAGTGCAGTATCCGGAAGTGTTTCAGCCGTGGCATCAAACATTACGCGCCAGCAAAGGCAAGGTGGAAGTGAGAAAAAGAAGAAGTGTGACAGACATTCACGTGTGGAAATACAAAACGACAGGCTCAACAAAGCAGGACCAATGAGATGCGTTCCGAAACTGCCAGGAAAGATCTGCGTAATGGTGCTTAATCGCAAACAACGGTGCAGCCGCCGTTCTACTGATGTTCTTTCATAACGTGTTGCTGAGGCTAATGGTAATATGAAAGAAGAAATGCGCTTGATACACAGCGCAGGTAATGAACTCATCTCGAGTATATTCCACAAGCATTAGTTCTTATCGCTCTTGGCCACGCGTCGCACGAAAGCTGTCATTAGCGCGACTGAATCCATCCAAGATCGTTTTTTTACCTTGGGTGCTTTCTTGCTAAGGAAAAGTTTCTCCGGCACCGTTAATGTTTGTTCTTTGAAGCTTCGCGTTGTTTTCAGTATTGTAATGCTGCGGTAATTTAGCGACCGACAATTCATTGCGGGTGTGAGATAGAAGTACCGCTATGTAGTAGAGACACTTAGGCAAACATTGCGGCTTTGTCCTGCATTTCCTTTTGATTCAGGTAATTTACACGTCACCGTTACCACCGTATGTACGCTGAATATGCGCAGTCTTGTCTTCGTGATCCGCAAATAAAAGTAGGAGGTATTTGCTGCCTGAGATCGTGAGAGCTTGATGTGGAAGGAATAAATTAAAATTATTTCAGCCGCTCCGTTCATTGCCTATACAGCTAAAAAATTTAAGGAAGGAAGCTGCAGAGGAACTCTCCCCTAATTCCAGACCATTTAGCTAAACAAGTAATACGTGCACATTGTAGTCATCATTCATTAGTGCAATAGATATTGACGCAATAAATGCATAGCAAGTCTCAAAAGAAACATTTGTTAAAGTTCCGTCGTTCATAGTGAAGAGCGTACGCACTTTACTTTGTGCACTACTGATACATTATACATACATATGTATTGCCACGACCGCTTCTTGTTTTGTTTTGATGCATTCGGGTTTGAACCGCAAGGACGGTAAGCAGCGCTCGACGCTGACCTAGTCGCAGTGTTCGAGAAGCTTTGCGATTGTAGTAGATCACTCTGTTAAGATTGCGCGCAGGACGCGAATAGTCTAAATTATTCCAGAGCTTGCTCGACCACCAGTGATAAGACTGGGAAGTTCGATGCGTGATGTATCAAAGACGGTGCGTCCCAGCCATGAGCAGTTTTATCGACAGCCGCCGCTCTGTTCGCTGCTATCGGTGTACAGTGTGTATTGCTGCTGTTTGACTTTCCGTTTCCCGGCCACAAGTTCGGCCAAATAAAGAGTTTCTTCTCGGACACGCCGACTGCTGCCTTCGTCGAAGTCACGACCCCGTGACAATACACACACGCACACACACACACACACACACACACACACACACACACACACACACACACACACACACACACACACACACACACACACACACACACACACACACACATATATATATATATCTCAAATCCTTCTTCGAACAACTGAGTCCAGTAATATCACTTATGCAATAACACTTTTCTAAAAGTAAAAGAATAAAAATACATACTTCTCTAGCCTCGAGGCACGAAGCTTTACACATTCCGAGATAACGCACATGAGACTTAGAGTACATTGCGAAGAAATATAAATCAGTCAGTACAAGCTTACCTTCTATAGTTCACTGTCACTCTGAAGTAGTTCCTAGAAACTCGAATGCTTGCTTGTATTTCGCAAGTTCGCTTCACTTGCAAGATCTCTCTTTTCTCGAGATCTTCGAAGTGACGCAGGTTATGAGCGCCTACGTCCTCCTAGCCAGCTCCAAGACGAATGACTCTTCCTATTTGAGGTACTTTGAAAAACTATGAGGAACTTTCTGTGGTAGGTTGCTCTTTCCAACTCCCCCCCCCCCACCGCCCATGGAGTGTTTTATCCGTTATGTTGCTGCTGCAGCTCTTCAGGGGCCGAACCAGTGCTCACTCACTGACTTGGAGACGTATTCAGTAGGTTCCACGTTCGCGAAAAAACAAAATCCGGCAGATCCCACGCACTGTCGGAATCGATGTAATCCGAAGCAGCCAGCAAAGAGCTGCATACATCGCCCTGCTTGCCTTTGAGCCAAACGAAATCATTCACGCCATGGCATCTAGTCCACCATATATCGCATGTTTGCCATGCACGCATGCATACACAATCTAGTATATACCATGCCAATGAAACGCATATTCTGGTATATACAATGCATGACCTGTCTATGTTCATCACGCACTCGTGTCATGCCATAACAATTTTGGTATATATCCAGTTAACAAAACGGCCGGAAGCGCACCATGACAGTGGCATGTAAAGCATACCGTACATGACATGCATAACATGATTCGCATGTTAAGACCTCTCATTTATGTTCGTCATACAATCTTCTCACACCCGCAATACCAATTTTGGTGTATATCAGATGAGCGAAATGGCCGCGAGTGCACCATGAGTAGAGCATGTAAATCCTGCCATACATGACATGCATATCATGGTTTTTCATGTTACCACCTGTCACTAATGTTCATCATACAGTCACATCGCGCAATACCAATGTTGGTGCATATCAATCGAGCGAAACGGCCATGAGTGCGCCATGAGCATAACATGTTTATCATGTCGTACATGTCATGCATGTCATGATTTTCTTGTTACCATCTCTCAGTTATGTTCCTCATACAGTCGTGTCGCGCAATACCAATTTTGGTGTATATCAAGCTAGCGAAACGGCCGCGAATGCACCATGAGTGCGGTATAAAAATCATGTCGTACATGACCTGCATGTCATGATTTCCATGTTAGCACCTCTCATTTACGTTCGTCATGCAGTCGTGTCGCGCAAAACCAATTTTGGGTATATCGGACGAGCGAAATGGCCGCGAGTGCATTATGAGTTTAGCATGTAAATTATGCCATACATGACATGCATATAATGGTTTTTCATGTTACCACGTTTCATTTACGTTCGTCATACAGTCGCTTCGCGCAATACCAATTTTGGTGTACATCAAGCTAGCGAAGCGGCCGCGAATGTAACATGAGCGTCGCATATAAATCATGACATGCATGTCATGGTTTTCATCTTTCCAACTGTTACTCATGTTCTTCATGCAGTCACATCCCACAATACCAATTTTGGTGTATATCAATCTACTGAGACGGCCGCTAGCGCACCATAAGCGTGGCATGTAAATCAGGTCGTGCATGACTTGCATGTCATGATTTTCAGGTTACCGCCTCTCACTTACGTTCATCATACGGTCGTGTCACGCAATACCAATTTTGTTGTATATCATGCAAGCGAAACGGCCGCGAATGCACCATGAGCGTGGCATGTAAATCATGACATACATGTCATGGGTGTCATTGTTTTCATGCTACCACCTGTGATTCATGTTTTTCATACAGTCACATCGCACAGTACCAATTTTGGCGTATATCATTCTAGCGAAACGACCGCGTGTGCGCCATGAGCGTGGCATGTAAATCATGTCGTACATGACATGCATGTCATGATTTTCATGTTACCACGTGTCAATATGTTCGTCATACAGAAATGTCTCGTCATACCAGTTTTCGTATATATCCCTTCGTTTAAACGGCCGCGAACGCCCGAGACCATGTCATGTAAATCATGCTGCACATGAGATGCGCGTCATGATTTGCATGTTAGGACCTGTCATTATGTTCGTCATGAGTTCTTGTCACGCCGTACCAATTTTGGTATATATGAAATTAACGCGACGGCCGCAAGAGCCCAAAGGCCGTGAAATGTAAATCATGCTGTTCATGGCATGCGTGTCATGATTTTCATGATATTATCTGTCATTTATGTTCGTAATAAGGCCATGTTATGACACACCAATTTTGGTATACATCCGATTACTGAAACGGCCAGGAGAGCATAAAGTCGTAGGCGGCTAGATAGATAGATAGATAGATAGATAGATAGATAGATAGATAGATAGATAGATAGATAGATAGATAGATAGATAGATAGATAGATAGATAGATAGATAGATAGATAGATAGATAGATAGATAGATAGATAGATAGATAGATAGATAGATAGATAGATAGATAGATAGATAGATAGATAGATAGATAGATAGATAGATAGATAGATAGATAGTAGATAGATAGATAGATAGATAGATAGATACGCTCAAAGCCGCAGAAGTTCGCTAAGAAATGCTTCGCATTTAAAAGCGTACCGTAACGAGCTAGAACGAATTTTTCACTAGTTGAGAAAATGTGACCACTAATATGACGGCTGCGTGGGTTTCCCGTAGCTGTACAAACGTCGACTGCTGATCAGTTACGTTACTAATTGGTGCCCATAGCTTCTTTCTGCTGCTGCATTGGTAAGACTTTCTCAGTATATTGCTGATTAGAAGTCATCGTGGACGTGTTCTGGTAGACGGCATGACGGCGAGTCGATGACGACGATCGCTGCACTGTCGTACCCTGAACTGAAACTACGAAGCGCCATCATTCAATCGTCGTAACTATAACTATGATGCGTTTATATCATAATCAGTACACTCCAGTTTAAAACTACAGATCGCGCCCCCTATGTATTTCTTTGCTTCCCTAGACGTTCGCTTCATACGGCCGGTAGGACTTGGCATTTATAAGCGCTCAATCTTGCCGTCTTGAAGTGGCTCGTACGCCAGTTCACGTCCAGATTAACGGCCGCGCACTTGAAGTATGCTCCCCGTTCAGGCGGCATCCAGCTCGTCTAACAACTAGCTGCACTAAACAAGCTAAACCTTACAACATCTCAGAGAGAAAGTCTTGGCAACTGAGCACATGCGTCGCCAGCATAAAAAACTACATGCGCACAACTGCAATTTTTTAAAGTACGTCGCCCTCAGTGAGAAATTTTATAGTCCTCCTGCGTTTCGCACTGTGTACGTGCAGGGAACGCTCTATCATTCTTTTCCTATGTGCACTCTGCCCGCAGTATATATTGGCAAACCACAGACTGTTCTTTGCGACCTCGCTACCTTTCGTCAGTTTCTTTTTCTCCTTGAGGGCATAACTTCATTCCAACGGTTCCTATAGTTTGTGAAACTATGTTGGGTTTGAACAGGCTCTCGGGTACATACGTAATCGTGCCACATATAATCGTGTTCCAGGGCAAAATTACTCCGGCGCCCGCCCTCTGTTACTCCATGTCCCCTTAGGTAAATTATTAACAACAATTTGTTACCGAGAAACATTGTTTGTAAATGAAATTCTTGAAATAGTTTCCGTCTTTACTGTAGCCTTTTATTATCAAATTTCTCTTTTACCCTTGCTGATTTAAGGAAAGAAAGGTCATGAAGAAAATAAAACGTTTTAATGCGGACACAAATGCCGGTGTTTTAGAAATTGAAAACTTTTTTCGTGAGTTTGCGCACATGGCCAACTTAATCGGTAAGTTATGAGCGTGTCCTCTTTTTATTTACTTTTTTCTGCATAATCCTTGCCCCTGACCATGATTCCTGCGTAAAGGCTGTTCAGACATAATCGCGATAGAAATTCATCGTATTCTTTTTCGTACCGTATTTTAACATAGCACGCATCATCAATATTAATCGTGGTTGCGTCTCGTGTCCTCTATGAGTTAACCTTGCTCATGCTTTATTCACTCAGCGCGAAAAAAAAAGAAAGCAGAAATCGCTTAGTTCTGTCAGTTGAAAGCAATACACGAACAATAGCTACCATAGTTATTTGAAAGTTGTCGGAACAAGTTCAATATGACCAATAAATTTTTTCTATGCACAGTGAAAAATGCGTGAAAAGCACGAAGCAAATTTTTATGTGTATTTCTGAATAAATATTATGCCTAAGGGCAGACTTTCGAAAAAAAAAAAAAGTAGCCACACCAGTATGACATTCCAATCGAGTGAGCCCTTAACACAAATGAAATATTAGCCAAAAAGTTTCCTTTATTGCACCCTATATATATATATATATATATATATATATATATATATATATATATATATATATATATATATATATATATGCGCACCTAACAGGTCATTGTATAACCTGCTCATTAAAATTTCGGGACGTCATTGTTTTCGGTCCTTCGACGCAGTGCACTGACGTTAATCTTCATTGGACAACAACACAAGCAAGTAATTTGGTGGTTTTGCCTTTACATTATGCTTTTCACCCTGATTTTACGCTCCCGCGCCGGCGCAGTAGCTTACTTTTTTCTGAGATATTAAGTGGGCTCCTTGCACTGTAAGAAAAAAAGAGTATGTGTGACACTTTTCTGAGAGTTCTAACTTGCCTAGGAAGAGTGGAAGGACTCTTATTCGAAGGTTCACATTACCACTTATGAGGGAGTCAGACTACTCTTGCTGGTAACACTCCTACGGGGGTCAAATGACACGCACCGAAGCGTCAAGCGACTCCACAACTATTTTAAGCAACTCAATTGACCCATTCTCTACTTTTGAGCGACTACTGTTGCAAGCAGTGAAGTATTCCTTTTAAGTAAGTCTCATAACACTTCCCGTTGTGTCCAGTAACTGCAAAAAAAAAAGAATAGTTCAATTTTAGCATTATTGTAATTAAACTCGACAGAACAACACACCTTTTCCAGCAGAGTAACCTAGAAAGCGCGAAAGGCGGTCTGTGATTTCGAATTAAGCAGTTGAGACATTCCTTATTGACATGCTTGTATGAGTATAGCCAACTAAAATGTGTGACCGTGACGTGCATACTGTCATATGGTGCAAAATATACTGTAGAAATCGGCGTCATGTTTCCATATTTATTCTTTATGATTATGATTAGGTCAAAAAGTGGTGACCGCTGGAGGCATCAGACCTATGACTTGCTATGTTGTCGTTCCTGTTCCGCGTGAGCAGGCATGAAATATTGTATCCGAAAAGTAGAACGTGATATTATGAGAAGAAAACGAAATTGCAGTAAGAGTTTGCAAAGCCATTCAAAATAAGTTATTTACACAGACATAATGAAGGCTGACAACATAACAACAAATGCGAACGGGCATGGTAAGGAACCACGTTTCTTGCCGTTATCGCGTAAAACACAACTTGCAAATAGTAGCTTTTGTAACACGTCACTAGGCGACAAACTTGCAGCACCAGATGATGCGATCCTCATTTAAAGGACAAACGAAATTGGTTTAGGCTCCTTTGCGCGGGTGCCACTCACCTCTTTTTCTACGTTGTGTTGTCCAACCAAAGGAAATGTAGGACCGACTGCCTCGTTGACAGGGTGTTGAAGGTGTTGACGCGCTGTTTATTTTTCCATCACGAGTAGTGAGCCGCCAGACCACAGCGATACCTTCGTTTACCCGAGTGTGACTGTCAACTGGAGTGAAGAGGCGGGAAAAGCGATCCGGGATTCTCGGAATAGCCAACACACTCACATTGATTATTTGTATTTAAAACCACCATTTGTTCAACGCACCGTTACTGTACAAACATCTGACATGTGCGTTTCGTTTTAAATAATTTCGTGACGAAAACAAAGCTGCACGTAAAAGAAGGGGGGAAACTCGTTTTGCAATAAGCACTGGTTATGCACGTATGAAAGCACTTTCTTTTTCTGAGAATTATCTTCATATTTTGCTTTCAGAATAAGACCGGCTTTGGGCCGGCATATTCCGACACCCAAATGCATCGTCCGGCAGTCAGGTACACGTCGTGAGCATTCACTGATCGCGTGTTTTACAAACGTAACCGATCCTTAAATACTCACGAAAACACATGCGAGAACGAGCGCCTGAACGACACCCAGTGCTCGCGGACGCCGTCTACGTCGAGATCAGACATTTCATATGCTAGAATTACCGCACACAGCTCCCCCAGTCGATTCTGTTATAACATCAAACGTCATCGCAGATAGAGGCAAACCCCGAAAACAGCAAACAGAAACGAGGGAAAAGAGTGCACAGGGGCGGCCGCGACAACGCACGCCGTCGAAAGTCTCGAGCTTTTTCGCCTTACCGGCGAGGCGTGTTTAAGTGTCTACCGTGTACGCGCTGGAAACATCGTGCTATATCTACATCTTAAACTACCGTCTTCAAGCCAGCAAAAAACATTATATATAGCGCGTCTAAGTGTTCCGTCCACAGACTTTTTTTTTTTCACGTTCCCACGCGCGGACGCATGCTGCGCACTCACTGTCGATGGAAAGACTAACGTGCATCTCAAAACGACATCTTGCACCTTCAGCAGTGCAGACACAATGTGCGATCAGCAAACAATGACCCTTGATAATTGTTTGCATCGCTCACTTCATGGGAACTTGTACAGCGACGCGCATAAAGGTGGCAACTCGTTAACCGACAGCTTTAGTTGGGCATCCCCAGCAGCCCCGCGGACGCAGGCTACTGTTGGAAATGGCTGGCAGCCTACTCATAGAATAATATAAAAAAGGTTAAGAGAGGACACTCCCGCAGGCCCCGGCGGCTGATTTGGGTTCGCAGCGCACCAAACGGAAGTGGGGAATCCTAACAGTCGCCTCAGAGATGAGAAATCGCAAAAAAAAAAATTAAAAATGCCCATCTTAGAGGCCATTATTTAGCTATAGGTAAAATTACGCGGCCCCCGAGACCACATCTGTTCGTGTGATTGTCTCGGAGGTCATATATATATATATATATATATATATATATATATATATATATATATATATATATATATATATATATATATATATATATTTTTTTTTTTTTTTAACGCGTTACTTGCATGCATAAGTAGCTTCGTGTAAGCCACACCGCCAGAGCGGCGAGCACACAATACCATTGTTTATACAGACATGACAATCGTTGGGAGAGACGAAACATTTTATTTCAAGTCACATTCTCAGTAAGCACATAAAAAATATGGGTGCACTGCACAATGCAAGACAGCTGCCACATGTTGAGAAATTGCACAATAGGAATAAATAGGCGATATTTAGAAAATTCCCACAATACAATAAAGGTGCAGAAGACAGCATTAGCATCACAGAGGACTACAATAATCGTTCGAAGCCCTACCTTTCTTATTAGGTATACAAGTAGCTATCGCGCACAGTTCAAAACAAATCATTCCCCCCCCCCCTTTTTTTAAGGATTAGTTTCCCATTTTTCACAAAGCAACATGCACTTTCAATGCATCTCGCACAAACATCACACTAGGAGGTTTTCTAAGCCTCACACCTTTATATCACATAAAAACCATATCCTTTGGTTTGAGACCTAAACTTGCGAAGATGCAAGCCAGGAACAGGGGACTGAAAGACCTTTGCCCAAGTTGTGGTTAACAAGTCTGCAAGCCAGAAACCGGGCACTGAAACCGAACTTTATCTATGTTGCGATTAACAAATGTGACATGCCTACACAAGCGTATTCGACTCTACATCTTCAGGAACCTATCACGGCAATGCAGTGAACAAAGGTAGAAATTCATGGATGACTGTTCGTCGGATAAGATAGAGCAGATGCCATGGCAATGAACCAAACTTTCAACAATGGAACTACATTTTTGAAAACAAACTCGATTAAGCTGCCACTGACTTGTGCAACATCGTACAACTTATCATAAACTCGCACTCTCTCTTCGTTCTCTTTACAGTGAAGCTGTTTGAGCTATCATTAAGTTGTACTCAGTCATGCAAAAGTCCTCGCAAGGATAAGCACCACAGGAATCTGGCAAGCTCTACTACCAAATACAACTGGTGTGAGTGTCAAACAAAAACGACCATGTGAAAATGAGATAGAGCGCGGACAGGAATAAAAAGAAAAGGCATGAAAAGGTGACACAGAGTGAAAAACAAATAAAGAGAGAAAGAAACAGAGGAACAGAGTAAATGAAGAAATACATAGCAAGAGTGAGTACAGAGAGATAGAGAAAGGGAAAACTAGTTAGAGAGAGAAAGAAAGAGATAGGGACAGAAAAACATGCAAGAAACAGAGAAAGAAAGGAGAATGGAGAAACAAGGAAGGCCGCCCAGCTCCGTGACACCTCCAGTGCGTTTTCAGAGTTTTCAGAGTGAAAAAGTGGATTTTCAGAGTGAAAAGGGGACGATTTTTCAGAGTGAAAAGGGGCCACTCGATTTAAGCGAATGAAGAATATGTATGACCATCCAAACACTAACTGGCTGAACGGCAAAATAGTGCGAAAGATACGGACATACTTTGATAGCTATGACAACTACAACTTCAAAATTACATCTTGGAAAGGTGCAAAGGGCTACCTGTCGTCTCGCGGAATCCTGAGCCACTTAGTACCATGCTCTCTCCCTGTCCTGCCGTTGTTGTTGCACCACGCAGCGCAGCAGTAGCTGCCGTAGCACTTGACTCCGGACGGCATGACCTGGAAAAAGAGAAAAAAGTTGACCGTATTTTCTCTGGCCTTCGCACTAATTGTCTCCGACGCACTTCTCAGCGCCCTTTCGCGAAAAACAGTCCTAAGCAGTTGCCCCAGTGAAAACAAAGCAACCTTCGGTGCATGAACTACTGAGGCAGTATTCAACGAGAATATTACGTCGTAGCCACGGCCAACGAACACTGTTCTCATTTCTCAAGTTCTCTCTAATTCGGCTCTTAACACAGGCGTCAAGCAAACTGCGAATACCACAAATAGCGATTCTGAGCATAACTGCACTCTTTCACACATTTGCACACCCATGCAGTGAATAAGAACTGCGTGTAGCGGCATTGTATGCACAAAGAAAACTTTACGACGCAAGCGGCGACTCATTTTTGGCGCCAACAAACGATTTCTTCGCTAACGTGCTGCGCAGCATTTCAAGTTGCTATTTCTTAATGCAAAGCAATTCACGAGCATCATACGCGAAGCGTGAAGCACAAAGAAGCTTTCGGCGCTAAAACACAAAGTGCGTCAAATGTCAACTTAAAGCTGTAGAGACAAATACTTTGCAAAGTAATGAATGGAAAAAAGAACCTAATGAAGGCGTTCTTACCAAGCAGCCACCAAGCAGAGTGACTTCCCGGCAAACGATCCCAGCGAATTCCACGGAGCAGGTAGAGCCAATTTTATATGCGTCGCCGCGTCGTCTTTCCATGGTCTTGCCGGCAAACCTGACCATATATGGTCATGACAGCTACCAATCGACGATTTCGAACTGTCCAATCGCAGACGATAAAGACGGATTTAGAGCCGCACTGCGAGCCAGCGGAAGCCACTGCCGCAGCCACATAGTATGACAAAGACAAGTGTATGTATCGTGAACCAGAAAAGGTACTGCAGTAGATAACTAGTACGCGCGCTCTCTTGGAAACAGGGAGTGACGTGCTGCCGTCTAACGGCTGGCGGGAAGCTGCGCAGCTCCGCCGCTTATAGGCTCGTGTGTCCACTCTTTTCATTTTCCGCTACTCTATGGCCTACTTACGCAGAGCTGCTGCAGACGCCCAGCTAAAGCTACCTTATTAGTACCTACGAAAGCAGTACACTCACCGTTAACAGGCGCACGTTGTCCGTGTCTGCAGCTCCATGAATACTCCGCCCTCCAAGCTTCACTTCGAGCACGGAGCCTGGCGTCACCGTCACCGAAGATGCGCATGTTCGCTCGAATACAAAACTACAAGACAGGCAACTGACGGGACCCGCGCCCTGCGCAATAAACGCAGCGCATTCCAAAAGAGCCAGGAGACTGAGAGAGTAGGCGGAGGTGACGCGCCAGCCCGGCTCCGTCGGCGAGCCATGGCGCGCCACAATGTCGCCGAACGGCAAACGCGCGATATGTACGGCGTATGCGGAGGCGCCTTCATCACGGAAGCGAACCGAAACGCTCTTCACGAGAGTCCAGTGACTCCTTCAGAAATGCTAACTCTCTTTTTCTGCCTCTACCTTCCAAAAGGGGTTGAATGGATACCCGAAGCGAGTCACGGTGCCGTGACACTCTTTTGACTCTTTTTTTTTTCTTAGAGTGTGGCATAATAGCCCTCGTTTGGTCTTTTCAAAGGTTTAAGTTTTTTATGTGACTTATTTAATATTTTTGAAGCACAAGCTCCAACTGGCTCAGTGAACAAACGGCGCCTAAGTGTTCAATGCATCTTGGCGCCGAGCTAGCATGTCAAATTGCGCATTTCGGGAATGTTTGCGCCACTCCACTCTTGCGCTCGCCCTTTTCCCGTTGGTGCAGGCAATAAGACTCCGACTGATAATCGCAAGTTAGCTTTGTGTACTGCTGTGATAAGACTATACATGCAT
The DNA here is from genome assembly GCF_013339695.2 of Rhipicephalus sanguineus. NCBI lineage: Eukaryota > Metazoa > Arthropoda > Arachnida > Ixodida > Ixodidae > Rhipicephalus > Rhipicephalus sanguineus. The sequence goes on along the minus strand of NC_051180.1, from coordinate 39,797,314 downwards.
GCCATGAAACTGCAGAGCACAGAATCTTAGACGTTCTCGAGCATTCGATTAGGGGGTATCGCATCATGGCGCTGTTTCACAGATCTCGCACTGGCACTCTTCACTAGCCCTTTTCTCCAGCAACACCGTGGTAACCCCCTCTCTCCGTCTGTTCCTTGCGCACTTGTTATCTACAAAAGCCGTCGTCGCCTGAATTTCATATCACAGTTATGGAGCATGTTTTATGCTTTGTAAGCTCGAGGACGTGGGTTCGATACACGTTCATGGCAGCCGCATTTCAATGAGGGAAAAATGCAAGAGCACCCGTACACTAAAACTTAGGCCCATGTTTAGGAAACCCAGGATGCCAAATTTAATGCGGAGTTCCGCCCACTCCACGCCTCCGCCGCCTTCATTACAAAATTATTTCCAATCATATTGTGTATTTGGCGCGTAAAACCCAAAACTATTTTTAACAGATGGTAAAAATAGCATTGCGTGTGCACCAAAGAATGTTACGGTGACCTCAAGATAACGCCGTCTAACGGCACCTGTCACGACGAAGGTGCTTTAAACATTGTTGTTCAATATCATTTTGTAGATTTTTACTCACGTATGATGCTTTGTATCGAGACTTAACACATTCGTGAACGTAAAAATAGCAAATGGCGTGTATCTGGTTTCTACAAGTGTGTCACACGCAAATATACAAGGGGCCACCTGCAACAAATACTTCCCCTCGCTCCTTCTTTGTAGATATAAGGCCATAATTTTACTTTCCCAATAAAATAAGTGTACACCACAAAACCAGAGCACGTCAACTGTATTTCCTTCACACTAAAACAGAAACTCACTGCATTAACTTATCTCTTCCCTGACCCTGGGTCTCTCACTTATCTAAAGGTGAACTATTGAATGTGATTCCTGTAAAATTTAGTTTTCTTATTGTCATTAAAGCATCACTTATTTCCAAGTTTCGAATAATATTTTTTCACAACTTTATCAACTCTCTATATATAATTCACTGCAGAAGCAGAAAAATTGCTCCTGAGAGTCCCAAATAATGTGCTTCGTATTTCTCTTTACTGGCTCAAATGTTCTTTGCACGGTCATAAATGTGATTCCTGCAAAAAAAGAGAGAGAGAGAGAGAGAAAATGAAGGTGGGACTGAAACAACCGTTATCTTTCTGTCTATAGTGCCCAGTCATACTTTATATTCCGAAACCTTTCAGGAACCCGCGCCAGCTACGCTTGCGCGAGGTTCCTGAAAATACGTGCCATTCACAAAGGACACTTTTTGGTCATTTAAGAAGCTAAGCACCGGCTAATGGCCTTTTTGGTCCTACATTCAAAAGACAGCTTAACAGGAAAGGCTAAATACGGAAGAAATGTATGACGGACGCCCCAAGCGCTTAACTAAATGTGTTTTATTACTGGTAAACTGACAAATGGGTTACAGATAAGGCCAGCATGAAAAGGAATGTAACGCCACGTGGCGCATTACCAAATATGCTGGCAAATCGGGGATCAAGCTCATAGGTCTACTATTTCCGGAAAGCGTAGTCATAATTCTCTATCAGAATTTTGAAACTCACAGTGCTATTTGATTCTTCCTCCGCAGTTCTCATATTCTACACAGCTGTGTTTCGGAAGATTCTGCCGTGGCTGTGTAGCTTATTCAAGTTCCAGTAATGTTAATTCCAGCTTACCATTGCCTGTTCTTTATGAGCGGTAATTCAACAGATTAACTTGTTTCTGGTCATCCCTAGTCGGCGCTGATGTTGAAGTTTACACTTACTTATGCCTCGCATTAGTAGTCGTTGTTATGAAAACGCTTCTTTGTATTTTTTTCTTGAAGGGGGAGGGGGGGGGGCTTAAGCCGAAAAGTTGACTTTTGCATATTGCTTTAAAATTTTTAAGCGTTCAGAATTACGAGGTGCCTTCGGAACTTGCGCACATTTAATTTTTCCTCTTAGCGAACATTTCTGTGCTCAAGTAAACTGCGACATGACCGCCACAGTAATATTTAGCACTCACGTAGGATTCACTTTCAACCTGCATACGCATTGTGCCATTGTCGTGACGGTGCGAAAACGCTACAGGGTGATTCCACGTAAGATCGAACAATCGATGGCTGGTCAACCTCTCAAATTTATTTAAAAATTTTATATATTATTGCCTGATGAGTAGAAAGAAGAGATCCGCAATTTGTTTTGCCGCTAAAAATTTTTTCGAAGCACAGGAAATCAATAATGACGAAGAGGTGGAGTGGAGCGCTCATCCGCTCTGCTGTTTTGGCCAACTTTCGTTATGAATTGCACAAAATATATTAAAGTTAGGTAGCTGAAATTCCTTTAACTAAATATATGCATGTTTTTGCTTCTGCTCAGGTATTTTTAGTTTTGATGTGTAGTGTAGACGTTTTTATAAAAAACCTCAAAATTGGCCCAGGAAATGTTATTTTCTTTACTTTGAAGGTCTTTATCTCAAAAAATCCTTGTAGCAGAGCGACAAAAATTGCGCATTACGTTCTTCGCGTGCTGCCGAATCTTAAATTTATATAACTTTTCAGTAAAGAGATATGATCGGGCTAAATTAAAGAAAACACCGGACAATGAAAACTTCTGACGACAATTAAAAAAAACCCATTTTTTATATTTCTTAAACTTTGTCCACTTATTCTCCTCCACATCATCTTTCATAATCATTGAAAACATGTTGCATAATGTCGTTTCACTAATAGTTACGACCGCTCCAATATGACCCTTAAGCAAGGATTGGCAATTCCGACTTCTTGCCCAGCAAGTGTATAAAATGCAGGCAGGATTGAATTGCTTTTTATTAAAAGGCCAGCAGGTACCGAAAAAGGTGTCGCTTTCACTGAAGGCGTTAATTTCGAAATTTCGCAGCGTGCTGCCTTAAATAACTCGGTCACGCGCCACCCGGCTGTTTAGCATAACAACGGTGAGCTATTTATATACACCATTTAAGGCTAACTGCACGCAGAGCTCGGAGGTGTTTCCGTGTGTGTAGTATCACCCACGAGGTTGCCCAAAGGGCGCGTTTTAAAGCAACTTTCCTACATTTTCCTTCGGTTTGAAAGCTGCCCTTGAGACGCGCACTAAAAAGTGGCCCATTTCTGTACCCACTGGTGATGTGGAAGGCCGAGTAAACAATGTGTCGAACGCCACCGCGCTGCAGGAGACGCGGAGGGGTCACTCCACGCGCCGCAGTTTTAAAGAAAAAAATAAAAAGAAGTCTAAGAGCGTTGGGTTGTAGAACGCTGCTCAAACACGAAGAAGTAACAACCGTAACAGTTGTTAGTTCACACTCGTCCTGTGTATATCTGCACGTTCTTTTTGAGTGTCATTCCTTCTGTTTGAGCAGCGCGCTGCAAGTGTCGAGCTGTGACCGCTGTTAGTTCCGGGTCGTCCTGTGTGTGTTCTTTTCGCCAGTCCTTTGCGCTCGAGCGGCGCGTTGAAAGCAACGAGCTGCTTGCCGTTCTTCGTGTGACATTCTAATTTGTTGCTATCGCATTCATTGCTTAGGCGTTGCGGCGAAACTGTGACTTTTTCTTTGTTTCCTCTTTTTTCTTTCTCTGTCTAATTTTTTCTGTCTTTTTATCTTATTGTGTCTTTATTCCCTTTATTTCCCTCCATTTTCTTCATCCCTTTTCTTTTTAACGCTTTCTTTCGCTCTCTCTCTTTCTTTCCCTTTATGTTCTGTCTCCTTCTTTCTATCTCTTTCCTTCTCTCTCTATCTATCTCTTTCACGTGTTCGTTCTTTCTTGACACACACACCTGCTGTACTCGGTAGTGTGGCTTGCCCAATTCCTGTGGCGCATACGCGGCTCGAGCTTGGAGCTGCGGCACCTTCTCGGCCCGTGGCAAGACAGCAGTTGTGCGATGCGCAGCACAAAAGCGCTGTTGGCGTTTTTGAAGAACACTCAGCTCAGCCAAAGCCTGTGAAGGACTCGTCTTATGTATATATGTGTGTTTGTGACTGTATGTACTATTTGTGTTACGACACCTGTTACGACACCCGACACCTGGAGTAGCAAGCCAGGCGACAAACCAGGCTAACCTCTCCGGGCATTTCATTAAAGAATCTTATCTCTCTCTCTCTCTCTCCACCTGAGGAGTTTTTCACCACGGAACGCAAGTTACCGACAGCTTAGACAGCTTCCCTGTTAAAAAAAAAGAACAAACACACCCTTTGGGAACTCACACGCAATTCAATGTGCCTCTTTAAACACGCATGCTGCACAAAAGGTGACTTCGCATTCTTTCATATTCAAACGAAGCTGCCCCATCTGTCGAGCAATTTGGGCCGTTATTTGCATCAAGTAGACACACGTTGTCGAAAGTGTTCGTCCAGATTCCTTTAGTGTGTTGTAAAGGTATACGAAAGCAGTGCGCCTTCGATAGTTTATTGAGGCTACATACATGATCGCCATCTTCTCTTCTTCATTCTCTTCTCCTCTCCGTCTTCTCGCCGTCTCTTCACGTTGTCGCAGTGCGGTTGTGGTTCTGTGAAGTGTGCGGAGCGCTATGTCCTCCAAACCTTGTCTTCATCCCTCCTGGGATTGTACGGAAGGACATTGCCTATCGAAGCCGCTTCTCTTTTACCTCTTAAGCCTTCGTAGTACACTATCTTCAATATTCCTTGTTGTTTTGCCGTTTTAAGCACTGTTAGAGGACCGACAAATGGAGACTTTGCATCGAGACCTTTACGCACCAGAACCATGTCTACGTGCAAAATATTCGGCATCTTCGGCATCTGCCCTTTGTCAAAGTTCTCTTCATGTTGCACTGATACTGCTTCCACTGTTCTATTGACAATGGCATTTCTCGAAGGTACACTTTACCAGTGATTTCCAGTTCTCTATCAACCGCAATCCATGCGCTCTTTCCAAAAGCCCCAAATTGTGGACTGCATCCGATTCCGGCTGTGCAAGAGGAATTATGATGTGCGACTGCTGCCTCGAGCGAGCATTTCCAACCTCCCTTAAATTCTAGATAGAGTGCAGTGAACGTCTTCAGGTCACGTATTACCCTTTCAGCGAGAGAATTGGCTTTCGGGTGATAAGGAGCACTAAAACGAAGCTCGACACCTCTTTGTTCTGCCAAAATTTGCAGCTTGTCACTTTAGAAAGCCGGTTCGTTGTCAGCTGCTACAACTTTCATGCTTTTGAAGATGTCTCATTCAAGAATTTGAATAACAGAGTTCGTGTCCTCTCTTCCGCGCTTTGCAGCAACAAATCGTGTACATTCATCCACTGCCACAAGAAAAGCCTCTGTTCCTCTAACACCCTCGCCCTTCTTTTTTTTATCTCTGTGAAGTCGAGTTGTAACACTTCGAAAGGAATGTTTGAAAACGTTGGCATGACCATCTGATTCCCTCTTGGCTTGAACTTGGCTTTGGGCACCTGACATTCGTGCCAAGTTTTGATGTAGCGAGAAACATCCGCTTTCATGTTTTTCCATGTGAATTTTTGCGTAAGCTTTCCTTTCGGTACGTCCTCCAAAAACTATCATGACCATCCGATTCCGGGCTATTATGCTAAAGTCTGAGAACTGATGGCACACTTGATTCAGGTACGTGTATTCGACCGTTCCTAAATTGTAAATCCTGTGCGCCTTCACAGAGCGTCGTCATCTTTACGCTCACGCGGTTGGCCTCTCTCGGCACGTACAATCTTGAAAGCACATCAGCATCACGACGCTTGACGCCAGCTGAAGGAGGTGTGTAAGAGCTTGGTTATCAGTGAAAAGCTTGAAATTTCGACCTTCGAGGTAACTCTTGAAGTATCTTAAGGCTATCGCAACAGCAAGTGCCTCTTTTTCAGAAGTTGCATAGTTTATTTCAGATTTTGGAATTGTGTAGGAGTAGTATCCAATAACTTGTTACTGCCTTCCAGTGGGCTTATTAATGTCATGTTGATAGAGTACCGCTCGGGTTCCGTAGTGAGAAGCATCTGTACATAGTTCGAAGGGTAGCGAAAAATCCGGTAATGTCTGCGCTGGTCAGATGAAATAATCTTGATCCAAATAGTACTGTTCACACTATTCGGTTCATATAAAAGGAACTTCTTGTTGGGTTAATGCTGTTAAGTATCTCGTTTTCATTGCGTAGTTCTTGATGAATGTCCTGAAGTGATCCGCTAGATCTAAGAAAACTCTTAGGAAACGCAGATCACACGGCTTTACAAGATTTGAAATTCTCTGCACGCTCTCTTCTTTGGCGCTTTTCCTTTTGCCATTGAAGACTCTGCCGAGAAATACCACAGTTTGACAAAAGGATTCATTTTTCTTCACGTTTATCTTGAGTCTTGCCCGGCTCAGTGCCTCGAGTGCATCAGATAAGTAGCTCATGTGGTCATCCTTCGTCCTCGAGTAAACACTCGAGGACGAAGGATGTCTCTTCACTTTCTCTTTGTTGCCGTGCGGTTGTGGTTCGGTGAAGTGTGCGGAACGCTATATATATATGTGTGTTGTTGTTCAATTGCACGCATTTATGAGACGGTATGCTGCATTAGAGCCAGCTACTTAATACACAGTAAAAATGTTTCGACGGTTCACGTCACCGTGAATACATGTATGAATTTAAAGAACGAACACACTATCGGCCTCCAAGAAATATCAACAAAAAGCACTATAAAACAAACAAAGCAAAACCAGGAGAAGCGAACGATATCAAACCCTTTGAGTACCATGGTGGTGCTTGTCGAAAAACATTGCGTGCCATCACTGTTGCCGAAGTATAGACATCGAGGAAAGTTTTATGCCCGTTGCGAGTGCTCCTGAACTCCACGACAAGGACACCAGTCTTGTCAAGCCTTGTGACGACGGTGCGCAAAATTGTGGATGTCATACGTCCGGTCAGTATGCGACTCGCTGAAAGATGAGGGCACTGGCCTCGTTCTGGATAAGTGAAGAAAAGCACACGAATATATGCCGGTGCCCTCAAAGAAAGCGAAACCAAAATCGAGGCACTCTGTCAACGCGCGAGTGCTGGCCGAGCTTAGGAGTTATTACCGTAGGCACAGCTGAGTGGCTGTACACGCTATAGCACAATGTAACATCGCACTGGCTACGGTGACAGTGCTTCGGATTATGGGTGAAATTGCAACTTTTTATTATGTATTTTTCCTAGGTTTGGAACTGTCCGTACCGCCGAAGTTTCCTTACTCTATTGTTCACTACCGTTTATGCCGAATGAGCAATAAGGGATGTGTGAATAAGCAACATTAGCTCTAACGTTAACAGGAAACGATGAATTGGCCGTATTGGTGCGTAATCACGATGTCCCGCCACAGCTCAACAATATGCCCCTGCTCCTCCACCAAAAATATGTTACTGGGAGTATTTATTCAGCAGGCGTCAGTCAGCACTGCTCGACCTAACGCTCCACGGAACGCACAGCATTGCACGCTGGCAGGACAGCTCCAGACTCAGCGCTACAAAACCAACGTTGTCGTCTCCCTCCATTAAGTGCCCTTTCAGCGCCCGTGCCGGAGTATCATTTCAATACGTGTTACATTATACGCATACCGCGTGTAGTTTGCGTGCTTCTCTTTTGTGATTACTCAGTTTGCTTTTAAAAAAACACACACATTACACTTATTTAAAAAGTGTTTGTGCCCTCCAGCGACAGCTAGTCGGGCGCCGATGCTCAAGCACGAAAAACTGGCATCTTTAGGGATCTTTTGATGCAGTATAATGAAACAACGTCGCCACAACAACAGACACACTTCCCCTCCGTTTAAAGGTGCACGTCAGTCTCATCACAGCTTCCCCAGTCAATGGCAACCGAAAGGCCTCCGACTGCGTTGCCTCACGCATAACAGAGCAGAACGGTTCAGTGAACTTACGCCCAAAAGGAGTGGGCGCTTGTCGTTATGCATCAAATCATTTCATCGGCTTGGGAGGTGACAACAACTTTGAAGGCAACACGGTGAAAAAGAAAACGGAGTAGTAGCAATGCTTACGAAATTCTAATGACGACAAAGGACGCGGGCTTTGGAAGGGTCAGCAGACGGAAGGGAACAAAAGGCAAGAAAAGAAAGGGCGGTGCATGGAGACATGTATTTTTAGCCTACGCGACGTGACGCAGATTGGGAAGCAAAGAAAGCAACGAAGAGCCGAAAATACAAAGTGCGGCGCGCGTCAGAGATGACGCAGTGTTTCATCTTTGTTACAAAGAGTGTGCCAGAATATTTCTGCGAATTTCTGCTGAGAGTGCATCAACACATGAATTAATATATATGCATTATTAGCTCCATATAGAAGACGTCTGGTGGTAAGGAACACGAAAATAATCTGTTTTATATGTGTGACGCTGAGTACGCTGTACTCTGATTACTGTTTGCATCTTTTTTTCGCCCACCACGCGGCATATATTTACAATTCCACAACAAAAGGCTCATCGCAGAGGCTGTGGGCCTGCTGAATACAGCTGACACTTTTGAATACGATGCCGGAACTGCAGCTGCTGCTCGCTCAGCATCAAAACAGGTTTGTTGCTCTCAATGGCGTGCATGGCGAGCGAGAAAACAATGACGACAAAGGAATGATCATTCAAGCATGACTACCACAGCATAATGACGACTGTATAATAAATATGGTGGGAATCGTTGCGCATACAAACGGTCGAACACAGGAAAAAAAAGGTGTGGACCTTTTTTTAAGGAAATGGGCGATGACGGCGTGACACTTCTCTTGCTCTGCATAGCGCGGAAAGTAATTTTCTGCAGGGCTATTGATGTGAGGTATGCGTGACGTGTATATCCTTCTCCTTTCCTCCCGCGTGAAGATAAACTTTATTGTAAGAGTGCGCCAGCAGCTTCCCACCCTCCGTCGATGATTATTGTAGTGGCTGTGCCTCAGGTTAGTTATTTTAGATGCGAAGCATCTTATGGCGGAGTTCAAACCGGTCATGGTGGTGGTGGTGGTGGTGGTGGTGGTGGTGTGCGGCGTGACCACACTTACTGCGCATGCGCGAACCCTCTCCACACACCTCCTCTCCCACTTTCCCTCCCTCCCACTTTCTCCTTCTCCCGTTCCCCTCTCCCACTTTCCCACTTTCCACTTCCCCTTCCCCTCTCCACTTCCCTTCTGAATCGCGGGCTCGACATGCCGATACGCTGCTTCGCATCGCCTCATGATCCCCTTTAGCGGAGATGGTGTGATTTTTCTTTCCTCAATACTACTCTTTACACCTCTGGCTCCTCTGAAAGATCTCGTAGCATTAATTTATGTTCATCACTTTACAAATCTTTCGTAATAATATGGGTGCGCGGAATAATACGGGCACTTCTAACAAATCAACTTGAACCTTACGTTCGAGCCCTTTACGACAAATCTTTCGTAATAATATGGGTGCGCGGAATAATACGGGCACTTCTAACAAATCAACTTGAACCTTACGTTCGAGCCCTTTACGAATTCTTGGACTGAGTCAGTTAGTCAGCGTTCGCTAACCTTCCGCGTACACTATTGTGGATGGACGAAACCCACATGAGCGCATAACAGTCTAAGCGTTGTGTGTGTTTGTTCGACCACTTGGCATACTTCTGAGAGTCAAGCAGGGATCAGCGGAATATTGCGTAAACTTTTGTCTTAACTTGGGTGAACTTTCGAACCACGGCGCACTTAAGATTGTGTGACGGTGCCTGAGTGCGCCGCGCTGAACACGAGCATATTGAGCTCCACATGCGAGAAGCTTCTTGAATGAATTCTATACAGGACGTCTGGATCTTGGTTGATTATGCGGGAAACACATCTTAGTCTATGCTCCATGATGCAGTTCGAAACTGTTCTTTATATTTTAAACGGGCAGTTGTACTAAGGCATCAGCGCTAAGAAAATGTTCGAGCCTCCTTTGTGTAAACAGCGCTTGATACTAAGGAACCAAAAATGTCATGCCTTATACATAAAGGTCATTATAATTACTAATGAACTGTTCCTTTAAGCGAAAAGCTGTTTTTTTTTCGAGAACCAGTTGCTGAAAAAAATAACAGTCGAGAATCCATTAACTATTATTTCGGCTAACCACTTGCTCCAGGTCATTCATGCAACTTTCAGGACCGGGCGATTCTTTAAGTGCCGCATATTTCAAAATTTCCCTGATTGCCTCGGTGAAATGTGCGTCAGCCTCCATATAGATTTTAACGCTATAGCGTTAAAGAGCTCGTTTCGCAGAAATTCCGGTGTCGGTGTCGGTGACGGCGTCATTTGTTGGGAGCAAACAATCATCATCTTGCCCGTGACCAAAAAATCCAGAAAGATGCAAAGAAAATAATAGAAATCTTCGAGTTCGAGTGAGAATCGAACCCTGCCCATCTACGCGGCCAGCAGGTGTTCTACCATGCAGCCACGCTATTTCTCGAAGCTGCTTCGGAAAAAGAACACGATATGAATAACCGAGAAAAATGCAAATAAAATAAATAAGAAAAATGTTTAAGGTTCGAGCGAGAATCGAACCCAGGCCGCCTGCATGGCAAGCAGGTGTTCTATCACAGAGCGATGCTATTTCCTGAAACTGCTGCGCAAGAAAAAAAACTATATGAATGCCATGTAGTGGAAGGAGTCTCCTTAGCGCATGTAATATTGCGTGGCAGAAGCGTAGAATCGCGCCAGGCGTCGAAACATGTGAATTGCGCAATGAGGGGGTATTTTAAAGGCCCACACAATAAAGCCCCTCTACCTCGTTACAAAGCGCTCAGACATACTTAATCATCATCAGCAGCAAAAGTATCGAGAGAGTGAACAGCTGCGTAGGTCCGCGTGTTGCCTTACGGACGCGTAGTGGGCCTTTCGCTGATTCGCAAAAGGAATAATTGCGGCGTAGTGGGCAGTTAACAACTTTGCTTGCAGTAGGCACTCTAGGATACCTTGAAACGGCCAATGTTACGCGCACAGTCGTTCGTTTTCTTACGGCACTGTTGAGGCATGCGCCGAGAACCGAAGCTAGGCTAGCAGTTGAGAAGGCGATGAGCACAGGGCCCGATTACGCTATCGCGTTTTACTCTTGAAGGCGAAGCTCAAACGTCCTCCAAGTTTTTTTTTTTTTTTTTTTTCACTCTGACGACATACGGATGCAACGTGCGTAGCATCATACCCATATGTCTTAGCATCAAGGGCGTAGTTCCAGGGCAACATCACCAGTATTTACTAAATATGCTCTCTATCTCTATCTCTTTCTCTTTTTCCTTCATGCATTTGTAACGAATCTCATAACAGCATACGCGGGATCATGAACTACGAGTCTACAGAAAGCAGGCTTCAACCTTTTTGGCGCGTATAAGAAGCATGACAAAGAGATTATATTTGAGAGTACCAACATCAGAGCGACTTCCTCTTCCCTAAACATCTGTTTCGTAACCTCTGCTCCCCGCACTGAACAGCACAACCAGACAAATAAGTTGCAGCGCGAGCTTGCGATACGGGCTCCAACCAAAGAAAACGGTGATCCAATTGTGCACACCGCTTTTCTGTAACATTTGCAACTTCAAAATCCAAAGTGTATCACAACCTCATTGTTCCATGGGTACTAAGAAAGCAGCGGAGACCATCCCGTCTGTGATACAAAATTCCATCTATATGTAAGAGCGAATGACTGTGTACGGAAGCGCATGTTAGTTTTCGTTCTTGCAACTTACATCCTAATTGAACTGCAGCCGACATTTTGGTGGCTAAGGAATTCGGGAAAAGAATAAATGTTTAATTGGCATATGTTCAATGAGGAACCATTAATGGACATCATAAAATTTGTTTTTCCTATACATAACTGAAAACTAAGAAAAAACGGCGGTGACCAACGCGACCGGCGGGGACGCCAGCCAGCACGAACACGCGGTTTGGCGCGAAGCGCTGTAGCAAAAGAAACGTCCGCACTCAATGAGTACTCTCCCCACACTCTTTTCTTTACACGTCGCCTGGGTAAAACAGGAATGCCAGAGCGGCACCCCATGGCATTCGTACAGTGCAATACAGAACCGAAACCGAAGCACAACAATGAGCTCGTGCAGAGGGCATGGAGGAAGGCAAGTTTCAGCGCAGTCGCATTTTCAGCGCAGCTTAAGAAACTAGGGTCTTTAGAATTACGTATGTATGCATTTCATATTAAAGGAACACACCACCTAATACTTACCTAGTCATGTTGCGCCTGAGATATGCGTGATATTTTCTTTTTGATCGACAAGGTTCACAAGTATGAACAGCCGTACCAGTTCAAGATGGCTGGCCCTTGGGCAAGTGGTTCAACTTTGGCCGAGTGGCTGAATCGAGTGACGTGCCGACAAACAGAAAGACAGACCAAAATTTCTCCGTTTAAGTATCCCAAGAAAGACTATCGTCTTTAAAAGATATTTGAAATTGCCCGCTGTGCAGTGGCTCTTTACGGGGGTAACCTTTTTGTGCACATGATGAAGGGGGGAAAACAAAAAGTGCTTTGACGGGCCGCATTGCATTGCTTCCATATAGAATTCTCAAATCTTCACTGAGTTTTCTTTGCCTCAAGCATTGTCTACTTTGCGGTTCTGAAGCTGATGCAACGCGCTTCTCTGATGCGGAAGTGATTAGTTGCCGCCAGGAACCTAACAACGTTTGAAAATTGCATCACGGGTAAGCTTGAGGCGTGGATGTTCATGCGCTTTTCAGGCCTAATATTTTTCTTCGTTTTGTGCATGATTTGTTTTTCTAGTTCTGTTGCCACCTTTTCCTGTAAATGCGGAGAATATGCCGGTGTCGACCGGTTTCTTGCGGTACGTTCGCACTCCGCCTTGTAAAAAAAAAATACGATTAGGCAGAAGAACACTTGTATGAGCACCTTACTGCAGAGAAAAAAAAAGCTGCAATAACAAACAGCCTCTGCACGGGTATATTATTTAAAATAAGGATACTACAACTGAAACACTTGACAGCCTTCTGCAGACAGCTGCACTTAGCATGAAAGTAATATTTTAGGGAAATGTTATCTTGTTCCGTGACAAGGAACTTTATTAGAGGAGCTTTCTCTCAAAAGTGATTTGTTTGCGCGAAAAAAAAAATTCGTTCATCAAATTGTATTCCTCTTTATCTATTACGCCATCTGTCACAGACTGCGTATTCTTCCGGAAAGCAGAAAAAATCAGCCATGCGTAAAACTTGTGAGTCAGTGAGCAGCCAACATAAAGTCACCAGCAAAATAGCCCATACAGTGACCTTCGTAAGGGATGATTTGACGAGGAATTAGTTTTAACCCTAATTGTGCGAGTGAACATCAGTGAAACAAAGTTATCGTGCATGCATCAAATGATGGCATTTAATTTACAAAATTGAGGCAATGCTTCGCCAAACATCCGAAGGGCAGAACGCTGCAAAAACAATCAATAACCCCCCCCCCCCCTCCACACACACACTGACATTGTTAGACAAGTGGGGGCTCGGCTGCTTTCAAGCCCGGTATTTTTTTCGCTTCCAACACGCCTCCAATTAGCAAACTTTCTTTCCCAAGTTCCGCAGTCGTTACCTGCTGTTTTAAGCTTTTAGAACTGCCCGAGAAAGCTGGTGGGCTTTGTTTGTTCTACGACACGATACTAGATTTAACTGTTTGAAGTGGAAGCTTTAACAATGCCATTTTTTTTTTTTGTAAGCGTAGCATCCCGGCACGAGAACCGGGTTGGCGAGGTTTGCGAAGCGACCAAATCTAATGTCTCAAAAAACATTGTAACTCGGAAATAGAAACACGGTGTCGCACGCATGGATGACCAATCGGATAGGCCTCGTACGCGGCTATGTCTTGTTCATTCAAAAGCTATTGCACAACACCACTTAGGTGCGGTCGCGGTGCACCTGGAGCGTGCAGGATCGATTATTCTTACAGTAGCAAAGCTCAGATACATCTATTCAGTTCTTTTTAAAAGCCTTGCATGCCTTCGTTTCCGTTCCTTATTTTTTTGCATGATAATTCGCAAGCATAAAATAAGTTCAATGAGGCAACTTGCTTGCCCAGAGGTTTCAGTTGTCATGGGTTTTGTTACACATAATGCCTCGAAGTTCGCGCTTATTATCATGCTATTTCAGCTTTTTTTTAACCATCTGCTCGCTTCCTTTAACTTCATACTTACTATAAATAATTTCCAGCTTAAATTTATTAATAATATTATAATTATTATTATCAATAGTAGTCGTAGCATGTACTTTACGAATACTTTGTGCCTATGTTTCTTGCTGGCTAACCCTCTTCCCTTACATTGTATTTTAACAGGAAAGTGTTTTATGTCGGGACCCACCAAGACTTCAGTGACGTATTTCCGTCACGGAAATGCACACAGTCAGATGGCAAAGATTCCGTAAGCGGGAATCGAACACATGACATCTCGCTCCACGGCAACAGATGCCGGGCATGCTATCCACTGCACCACCGTCACACACTCTGAAGGGTTTACGAACGTGCCTTTTATATCTCACACTTTCCTCTCACAGTGCTCTTGGTCGTCGGGGTGGTGTCGCCGTCTGTGAGCGACAAAGTGAAGCAATGCATCATTACTGTGGCCTCCGCTATTAGGTCCTGAAACGCGTCGTTGCTACGCGTCCGTGCAAATCGGCGCGTTTCTATTAGACGTGCAATTTTGTCAATGCCTTAACAGCGAGGTGGTGGCCTTAGCCCAAGCCTCGGCTTGGCTCATAGCATCCATCCATATTAAAAATAGCCCCGCGACGACGCGCCTGCTCGACCTGCTTTACCACCACTTTCCCCACTTGGTACGCTCGCCCCGAAACAAATCGCGGCCGGGCTAGAGGGGAGACACGACGCGTATTGCATTTCCGTCTAGTGCGGCCGTGGTGTTCTGTTAACTCTAACGTGTCGTAGGATGGCGACCTTAGCCCACGTTCTGCGTCCGATCAGTGACACTCTTCTGGCGTTAACACCGCTTTCTCTGGTTGCGCTCTCACCGTTAACTACTACAGTGACCACAAAGGTTTGTTTAATCATTGCTCATGGACGTTAGTCGTCAAGATGGAGATATGCCACCAAGCGTCAAAGTGGGTGCATCCACGTTAAACGGTGCTATAGTTGTCAAACACCAATAGACATTGTGCAAGCTCTCTTATATCAATGTACCGTAAACATTCAACTACTTCTGTAACGACACGTTTTACTTTCGTGTTATACCGATTTCTATGACGGAGGGGTCAACCATGTTTTTATCCTGGTAACGATGGTCGTAACTAGAGCTTTTATTTAAAAAGTGGGTCTTTAGGAACAGTGCCTGAGGCGCATAAACAATTTCTGTGAAATCTGTCTGCTGTGTAGTAAAGCTAAATGCCTGTGACATCACGCTTTCTGAATATAAGGTTTATAGGCGTGATGTAAACATGCCCTCACTTAATGAGGTAAGTAAGTAAGAAGAAGTAGTAGAGAAGGAAAGGCAGGGAGGTTAACCAGTATAGGAAAACTGGTTTGCTACCATACACATGGGAACAGGGTGGAGGGGATTTAAAGACGGAGAGGAAAAAGAGAGAGAGAAAGATAGCACATGACACAGCACACACAGATTCAGTCACAGTCGGTCACTCTTGGGTGGTACGCGACATTACTGTCAGAGCCGCTTGTCCAAGTCCGTTTCTCTTAAAAACCTCAGCAGTGCTTTGGTCGCCTTCAGCTGCGATGTCTTCTGTTGACGACATGAAAGAATAGTTTCAACAGACATTTGTCTACTGTCAAGGTGCGCTAGAACGGACGCCAGTGACTGTCTCTGAACGTTATATACCGGACAGTCACACACGATGTGGTGTAGCGTCTCCTCGCAACGACAGGCATCGCAAAGAGCGTTGTCGGCCATTCCAATCCGAAAGGAATAGGATTTTGAAAATGCCCCCCATAGCCATAAGCGATAAAGCAGTGTGGCCTCTCTTCGGCGGAGTCCAGTTGGCATACAGAGATGCATCAAAGAGGACTGGTGGCGTTGACAATTGGTCCGGTTGGTTTGGCTGTTTGGTGGGCACCATAGAGCGAGCGTGACCGCCTGTGCAAGCCCTCGAAGACTGCTGTCAGCGTCAGACCTTGAAAGTGGTATGGTATCTTCCTGTGTGCTTTCAAGAGCTAACCGAGCGGCAGTGTCGGCGTGTTCGTTCCCTATGACGCCGCAATGACTTGGCAGCACTGAAACGTCAGGCGGTGCCCTTTATCATGTGAAGTATGGAGAAGACATAGAATTTCGAACACGGGCTCTTCGTATCTGCTCTACGTCGTCACTTAATGAATGCATGAGTCATACAGGGTTCTTTGGCAAATCGCGACATCAGACGGTTTGCTTTGTGTCCAGTATGTGCAGTGAAATGCAAAAAAGACAGCACTTACAAAGGAGGTTTAAAACGAATACTGCACCAATCAGAAAAAAATGTTTTTCTTTTTATTCCTGCATGAATAAGTAATATGTTTATGGCAATGCGTTTTCATTATTAGCGCTGCTATAAAAATGTCTTATTGTTAGTTACTTTACTCCTATAGGTTGTCAGCGCGGGTGGTATTTTTGTAGCTTACCGCATTATCAGTCACAAGATGCTCACATTGATAAGCTATTGAAGAAAATTAACAGCGAGTTTCTGCAGAGACACTACCGCTAGATTAAAATTATTTAACGAAGCGGCCATGGAAAGGACGGCCGTACAACTTTAATAAACCAATTTTAGGACGTGCTGGTTTATTTATTTATTTATTTATTTATTTATTTATTTATTTATTTATTTATTTATTTATTTATTTATTTAAATCACCTCACAGGCTCTTACATCGGAGTATTGTGTGAGGGGGGGGGGGTTACATAAGTAGGAGTAACAATAACTGAAGCATGTGAAAAACTTTATACAATGCTTATTGACGTAGTACAGAACACAAAAAAGGAAAGAAGAAGAGAAAAAAAAGAAACAAGAAACGTCCTTATAGAAAAGGTAAATAACACATCAATTAGAACATATTGCCGTTACCTCGGCCGTAAATTTGGTTGCATTTCGAATGTTGACGATGTGCTCCGGAAGACCATTCCCATGAATAATTGCTTGTGGCAAGGCGGACGAATTAAATGCAATGGTTCTACCTGAAATGTGTTGGTAGCTTAATGGGTTATTCAAACGACGTGAGGTGCGGAAAGGTTTTACTAGGGGCAGCGATGAGTGATGGGCACTATAGACGATCTTATGAAATAAGCAAAGCAATGCAATTAGTCTGCGTGATTGCAAGGTATCAAGAGAGAGTTGACGATTTAATGCTTGTTACGCTGGAGTGACTGTTGTAGTTCCTGGAAATGAAACGTGCGGCGTGATTTTGAATAACTTCAAGGGAATTCATTAAGTAAGCCTGATGGGGTGACCAAATGGGTGATGCGTACTCTAACTGTGGGCGAACGAATGTTTGATATGCGAGTTTACGTGTAGTTATGTGCGTGATGCTTTAGCTGTTACTTTCTGTATATGAGTGGAGCAGCAGAGATTATTGAAGAAATGAACACCGAGGTATTTGTAGGAACAGGCAGGGGACACTAAGGTGTTATTCAGTGAATAATTGAAGGAGGAGTTGGTCTTTTTGCGGCTGAATGTGATTAACTTGCACTTATCTGTTTTAAGTGACATTTGCCATAGTTTGCATGAAGTGGTTACTTTGTCTAGATCCATTTGAAGTTCTAGGTGATCTGCGGGTGAGCGGATTTTGTGGTAGATGATGCAGTCATCTGCGAACAGCCTAATGTTTGATGATATGTTACATGGCAGGTCATTAATGTAAATTAGGAACAACAAGAGACCCAGGACGCTGCCTTGTAATACGCCAGATAATACATCGCTTAATGGAGATGAGTGATCGTTAGCAACTGTGAATTGTTTGCGACATGACAAAAAAATTCTTAACCATGATGTTGTTAATGAGTCCAGATAAAGGGAAGTGATTTTAGCTATTAAACGTGAGTGCCTTTGAAAAGTATAAAACACGCAATCTGTCTGAATGGTTTCGTCCATATTCTGCAGCAGTTCGTTAGTAAATTCTGGTAATTGTGTTTCGCACGAGAAACCTTTCCTAAAACCATGCTGGTTAGTGAAAAAGAACTCGTTAGTGTCGAGATGCTGCGCAAAGTTTGACCCGATTATGGGTTCGAGGATCTTGCATGGGACTGATGTCAATGATATGGGTCGATAATCGCGTGCCTTAGTTTTGTCGCCTGATTTGAAAATGGGGATGATTTTGCCAATTTTCCAGTCTGCTGGAATTTCTCCTGTTGTGAAGGACTGACGGAAAATGTGAAAGAGAATGGTGCTTGAATGACTAGCAGTGTTCTTTAGAATTTTCGTGTTTATATTATCTACACCGGCGTATGTTGATACCTCAGGATTATTTATGCATGCGGCAATACCGGTCGCGCTAACTTTTATGGGGCTCATGTATGGGTCGTCGACATCTGCTAATGATGGAATAGTGGAAGGGTCTCCTCGCGTGAACACTGAAGAAAAGAAGTTATTGAAGATAAGTGCACATTCTTCTTCATTTATTGCAGCATCAGTGTATCTAAGAAGGAAATGTTGGCACTTTCAGCATATTTTATCTAAATTTGACAAACCCTAATAAACAAAGAAGTAGGGGTGTGCGAATATTCGAAAATTTCGAATATTCGTCGAATATTGCATTCGAAATATTCGTATTCGATTCGAAAACCGTGCATTCGAAAAGTTTCGAATATTCGATAACTTCGAATATTCGAAAAATTCGAATGTGCGATTCGATTATCATGCATAAAATAACTCGTCTTCCACATTTCTGCTGCGTTCGTATAGCTAAAAACGTTGCCGAGAGGAGCGATAAACATCGTAAGTACACGGATGCACGATATCTGCCTGCGACGAGCGCCCTAATACGTATGATTTATTGCTTGTGCATCTCCGACGTGCAGCGCTGCTGGCGATCATGTAACCGTACATTTTCAATATTATGCGGCCGTAACGTGCCGCACTACCACTCGTTCACTATGCGGGACCACTTCTGCAGAAAGACAGTGACCCATGTGACTGGTGCCGGACTGTAGGCACCTTCAGATACCCCAGTCTGGCAAAGCTTTGCCCCATGTACCTCCCTATACCAGCCACTTCTGTTCCAAGCGAGCGTGCCTTTTCAGTGGATGGGGGGGGGGGGTGTCTCTGTTAGAAAGGAGCGCCTGCTGCCTGATAATGTGGAGCAACTCATATTTCTTCATGATAACATCTAGTCATTACTTTCATTGTGCCGTGATATTTGATTGTATTGTGATGTGCATTGTGCTAGCCTGGACATTGTGTTCTGGAGAAAGCAGTGTATGTTGTGTTGCCAGTCAGGCTGTTAAAGTTTCTTTTTTTTTTTCAAATAGCTACATGTTACATAAAATGTTGTTACTGTGGAGGCATTTTTTCTTTGATATCTGATATTCGATTCGATATTCGAAGGTGGATATTCGCATTCGATTCGTATTCGAAAAATTTGATATTCGCACACCCCTACAAAGAAGACAATACTAAAAAAAAGAAAGGCTACATGGATCAAAAAACAAGCATAAAATGCGCAGAAATAGGTAGCGCATGTGCTCGTAAGATTTCTTACGTAATGAACATTTTTGCGGCGAGCGACTTCCATAAATAGGAACCTGCGAGGAATTTATTTCCGACTCGTGTGGGCATCTAGCTGCTCGACGTTGCAGTCACCATTTTGTGCTGTTATAGCCCAGTGCTTACTATGCGTCGCCGTCGACTAAAACGGAAAGCCGACGCGACGCGCATACTAAGCTATGATTGCGTGCTTATGTCGCTGCGTGTAGCGGATCACCCACGCCCGACGACGCAACGACGAAGCACCCACGTTAATACATGCCTGATTCGGCCGCATACCTGAACGCTAACGCTGTAAGTGTTCTCTCTATGCACCACCACAGCGCCGTTCAAGACGAGTGTCGCTCGTAAACGCTAGGCCTAAGCACATTCAAATGAGCATGATCTTTGGAGTGCATCCTAATTTCGGACCAAATGGAGAACACTGTTTATCTTCGCTGGCTTCCCGGAAGAGGATAGCACGTCGCGCTATACGCCATACGCTATACGACCAGAGCATCTACTAAACTGCCTCGCTGATTGAGCCGTCGAAGAGCCACGGGATATAAAAAAGACAGATAATACTAATTTAGCAGTGAATGGCTATGCATGCATTTGCGTTCTTCTACGTGACAAGATGAGCATTGTACGTAGAAGTTGCAATACGGACGAAATACGAACCAGCGGCTCTAGAAAAGTTGATACGAACTAAATATTATTGCGATAGCAATTATTTCGACAGTCTCGGTTGAATTTTGCCGTCGCCGTCGCCGTCATGCACCGTATATGTATAAGTATGTATATATATAAAAAATCCGCCAAGAAAAATAATTCAGAGAAATGGTTCCGAAGCGCGGAATCGAACCAGGGACCTCTTGCTCCGCAGCGAGCGGCGCTAACCGCTACGCCACGAAACCTAGATCCTCCACGTAGCTAACGGCGAGCGTTATATACACACCCTTTACCGCTGGACGGAATCGGAGACGGCCGGCGCTTATAAGCGTTTCTTCATTACCAGCGAGATGGCGCTAGGAGCACGACGGGCGCATTTAAAAGTCGTCGTCGGCGAGCTCGCTCGCTTCTTCTCATTGCGCAGGGAGAACCTTGCCCTTCCGCTGTCTGCTCGCGCGGTTTTATGGCGGTGAGGGGAAGAGGGTTGTTTCAAGCTTTCACCGTGGTGTCCGTGCTCATGTTACGGAGCGTACGAAAGTCACTCGAGCTGAAAGGACGCCGCTAAATGAACAAACAGACGATGAGCGCGAACTATCAAGTGTCACAGCTCGACACTTGAAGCACGCTAGTTTTCTTCGCTGCCTCGGCCGCCTTTGCAGCAGGAGCGCTGTTCAAACTGAGAGTATCCATTGGCGAGCCTCACTTCGTACAGCATTAGTTTCTTGCTATCGCATTCATTGCTTTGCCCTTGCGGCGAAACTGTGACTTTTTTTTTACAGCGAAGATATAAGCGAAACGCGGTTACGCGTAACCGCGGTTACACTAACCGAGATTTAGGCTGTCTGTGTAACACGAGTATTATCCTCTGCCGTCGTCGTTATCATCGTCGCCTTCGTAGTACTACTAGTAGTAGTAGTAGTAGTAGTAGTAGTAGTAGTAGTAGTAGTAGTAGTAGTAGTAGTAGTAGTAGTAGTAGTGGTGGTGGTAGTAGTAGTAGTAATAGTAGTAGTAGTAGTAGTAGTCGTCGTCGTCGTCATGCACGTCACGTGACCACAGGGCAGAGTGAATAAATTAATAAATAAAACAGACATTATGATGATGCTCGAAATGATGATGATGAGGAGGAATTGTTTGCACCGAAAGTCATCACCATCGTCATCATTACAACTTTGTTGTCTGACGGTTCTCACGGCGTGGAACTGTCTGAATGTTTCTTTTTTTGTTGTTGTACGCGACATGTGACGTGACTTCGCCATTCCGTTTAATGCATTCACTAGGAGCACGTGCCGCAATTTTGAATTTTTTTTTTTGCGCGTCGCTTTGCGCATGGGAATATGACAAGCAAGATGAAACGGACAGAGAACTGTTAGCGCGTTGTCAATTATAATATTCTACAATATTCCAAATGCGAAAACACTCGCGTATTCAGATTCAGATGCGCGTCTTGGAACCCTATGCGGTCAAAATTGATCCGGAGACCCCCACTGCACGGCCTGCCTCATAACGATAGCTTGGGTTTGGCAGAAAATTTCCCAGAAGTTCTTTACAAACTCATTCGCTTGAGCGCACACATTTGCGTCGATGCATTTGTGTCAGCAATGCAAGTCGAACCACCGACCAAGAAAACAAGCGAAACAGTCTAAGACAGCTGTTCTCTATAAACTAGTTCAAGCTTGTTACGCTTTAGTGTAGCTCATAAGGAACGTATGTCATACCTTGAACCTCGGAGCAATGTCGTTTTACTGCAGGTAATGCGCGCCCTAGTTATAGGGAAAAAAAGTTAGGTAAACTTTGCCAACCAGTTGTATGCGCACCAGTTTAGAGAAAGCTTATGTGGCAAGCTCGACACCATCCGTGCTTTTCTCTCTTTTCGAGGAAAATGCGCCGTCGCTCGTGGGCGTGTGTTGTGACACTGCAACTTGCGCGAGCGGTACTTGGCGAATAAAGCTTTACGGCGCTGTCCGATGTTCCCTCCAGTCGACTGGAAAATCTCTCGTTCCAAGGCATCTTCCAGGGAATGCACGCGTGCTGTCCTCTCGACTCGCCGTGTTCCCGCGGGAAGTTTGGGCGCGCAGCTGCGACCTCGGCTGTTCTATAAAGAGAGAGAGAGAGAAAGAAGAGCTCGTGTCTTTTCTCCAGAAAGGAGGCCTTTTCAAGAAGCACTCGTCTCGACAAGCCCGCCAGGCTTTTGCCGAAGCTCGTTCTTGTTTCCACAGGCTGAGAGCTTTCGCATAATCGCATGTTTGCACATGTATAAACGCAGGCAGAATGACAAGAATGCACAGACGGACTCAGGCATTCAGAGAGACAAAAGCCCATGCTTTTGGAAAGAATGTCGTTCTAAGGAACGTCATTGGCAATGGCAACGCATACGCCGCTAGATCAGCAAGCGGTAACTCCTCGGAGAAAATTCCCATAACTTTTTTCTTTTTTCGGAAGAGTGGCGGTTCAGCTGGACGTTAAGGTAGGTTAGGTTGAGCGTTTATTTCAATAACGCAGTGCCTTATCTGGACCGACCCTGAGCAGGATAGTGAAAACGTATTCCAGGTTACGACCCAACTGACAACTTCCGCATGCCTGGCTACGTATAATATATATAGTAAAAAAGTAAAGTATGGCTCTTCAGTTCAGCTTGAGAACCGTTTTCTCTATAAGTTGTTTTAATCAGCCAGACGGATCACTTTCGAAGATGTTTATCTTTAAATCCTGACCATCATAACGGGACCGTGTATGTCTGCACCATGTTATTTTGAAGGTGCCTCCTTAAAATGCTTCTCGCAAGTAAAATCAAGCATATGCGGTCGCCACTATGTTTTGTGTGCAGTGTACGAAATGACGTTGTACACTCCTTATATTGGAGACTTATCACACAGCAGAGGATTATTTAGCCAGTTATCTATTAGCATCACAGTCAGCCTTCATTTAATTACGCATGTATGTAGGGATTAATTTTTTTTTTAATGCGTAAGCATTCATCGGCTGCATCTACGGTGCAAAGTTATGGACGGTTTTTGTATGTGGGAGAGGGGGAAGCGGGGGGGAATCATGACTGTTGGTCGAAGCCTTTGGTCGGAAAGCAAATATTTCGCATCAGGCGCTCTCTGCTAGATTTTTGCGGCACACTCTTAAAAATAGGTAGGTAGTCTTTACAACTACCTTATGTCAACTTTACTACGTGTCGCAAACGTTTTACTACCACAGAAATATATAGGAAAGGTGGTAAAAGTTATCAATATTACTCAGCACGTCAGGCTTTGTAAACGTTGCAGCTTGCGTACGCAACAAATTAGTAAACGTTGCTGCTTATACTCACCGTAGTATAATACGCTGTAATAACCGCCATACACAACAAGTTACTAGGTAAACTTGACGTTATTTAACATAACCCTCGGCTTATCGACTAGATTGCTAGCTCTTTAAACTCATGCTTTCGATTTGTGTCAGTTAGCTCCCCGTTGTCTACAACCGTTGACGTAACGTCTTGTATTCCGCATTGCTCTCATCTGGGATCCTTGCTATTTTTAACATCTCTAAATGACTTCCCCATCTTTTAAGTCAAAACTCCGTCTTTATGCCGACGACTGTCCTATGTCAAGTAATAACTTCTTTTAATGATCACACCTTCATTCAGGATTTCTTCGCCGGATTTCGCACGTGGTATACGGATTGGTAGGTGCGTATTAATTTAAAACATAACTGTAGCAGTGTCATTTGCGGAAAGCCATTTTCCGCGGCAGCATGTGTACGCTTTCAACAGCAGTCCATACCAGTATATAAAAAGCACAAGTGAACATAAGTCAAGTCGAACATTCTATGTAGCGTCATGCATGCTGTATACAACCTATATACTTCTTTTATTGCGATAGCAATTATATGGACAGTCTCGGCTGGATTTTGCCGTCGGTGTCGCCGTCGCCGCCGTCACGCACCGTATATGTATAAGTATGTATACACATGTAAAGGCCCCAAAGAAAAATAAATCAGAAAAATGCTTCCGAAGCGCGGAATCGAACCAGGGACCTCTTGCTCCGCAGCGAGCGGCGCTATCCACTACGCCACGAAACGCAGATCCTCCACGCAGCTAACGGCGAGCGTTGTATACACACCATTTAGCGCTGGACGGACTCAGAGACAGCAGGCGATAATAAGCGTTTCTTCATTACCAGCGAGGTGGCGCTAGGAGCCCGACGGGCGCATTTAAAAGTCGTCGGCGAGCTCGCTCGCTTCTTATATTTGCGCATGGGAGAAGCTTGCCCTTCCGCTGTCTGCTCGCGCGGTTTTCTCGTGGGGAGGGGTAGAGGAATGTTTCACGCTTTCACCGTGATGTCCGCGCTCATGTTACGGCGCGTACGAATGTCACTCGAGCTCAGGGACGCCGCCAAACGAACAAACAGAAGATGAACGCGAACTATCAAGTGTCACAGCTCGACACTTGAAGCACGCTAGTTTCCTTCGCTGCTTCGGCCGCCTTTGCAACAGAAGCGCGCGCTGTTCAAACTGAGAGTATCCATTGGCGAGCCTCACTTCGTATAGCATTAGTTCCTTGCTATCGCATTCATTGCTTCGCCCTTGCGGCGAAACTGTGACTTTTTTATCTCACTACATCACTGACCCCCCTGAGCCTCCGCTCAGGGGGGTCAGTGAGCCGTAATTCGCACGACACAAGCCAGCACCGCTGGGAACAAGAACCGTTTTAATTCACGACTCAAAAGAATCACCACCGGCCTTCCAGACCGGCACAACACGGCACTAACGTATACAGGAGAGCCAAAAGCCCGGAACGAACAGTCCCCGCAGACTGGCGGTCAAATGGAACCTACGCGCGAAACATAACGGCAGGAAAGCAAACTCACGCGCAACTCGCAGTAGAAGACGAGCCAACGACTCCTATTAGCGGACGTCCCAAACCGGCGTGGCCTCTGCTCTGCAGCACTCACGGAGGAAACCGTCGCGCCTAGCGCGACCGTCGCCGCATCCCATCGTCCTGCCGCCCACCAAAAAGCCCTGGGGCTTGTCTCGCCTCCCTTCTTATCCGCCAGCCATCTTCACGCCCCCTGTGGCTTTCCGCCGCTGCCGCTCGTCACGCGCATGGGCAATGCGCGTGTGTTCTCCTCCCCCTGCTTCCAACGTGCGTGCTGCAGATAAGGGCCTATCGGCCCGACAACATCATACAACGATAATTCTTACATCATGCACACAATAATGTTGCACCATGCAACTTTTTTCTTTTTGTGTTATGTTAATATTATTATGACTTCCCAGCACATGACTTCGGAGCACTCCAGTTTTATTGGGTATTAAAAATAGATAAACGGAAACTTTTGGGGCGTCCTCAATCACATAACATGCTTTCTGTGCTCACACCGGGGGATTCGGATCATTGATTATTGATTGTTATTGATTAGCTTGCTGCCTGTTTTCTCAAGCCGTTTACCGAGTCAAGCCTTAACTATCAAAATCGATTTGGCAGAGACGTCTGGATTGATTTTGACTGCCTGCATTACTTTAACGTGCTAACTTGATCTTCCTGTGTGGCTGTGAGTAACATTTAACAGGCAAGCATAAAGAAGAAAAAAATATGAAAAAAAAATCGCTTTCTCCCTATCACAGAACAAAAAGCTTGCACAGAATTATACTTCGTCATTGCTGAGAATGTGTCTTCAATGACTGCAGGAGAAGCTGGTGTTTACAACAGTTCAAGTGTAAGGATCTGTAATCTGTACTGATGCAAGCGCCAGATCCCCGTCAGTAAAGCAATTTGCCATGCGCCCATGTACAGTACTAATGGATTGAAATAGGGCAATTTAGAGCTAAGTAATGCACATGTTTTCGTTTCTACCATCTTCAGTTCGGGTCATATCGGTGTATTTTCTACTCGGACGTGTACATCAGAGCCAACGTTATCTTTAGAGACCAGATTCGTCGCGACGTGGCGTGGTTATCTCGAGAAATTGCGCATAAAAGCCGTCGTACTAAATATTTTGATGTCGCGTTTGAATCCATGAGTACTGTACTTCTTGCTGCGGTGCGGTCTGTTACTTTCGTGTAGCGATTACTGTAACGTGATTACGAAAGTCACTAAGGGAATGCTCAGATGATGGAAAACAAAATTAAATGTGCATTTTAACTTAAAAACGTGTGAATGCGAGCCAGTTTGTACGTATCCACAATTAACAAACGGCGCTCGCTGAAGATGCAAGGTAACTTAATAGCGTGTGAATGCGAGCCAGTTGGTATGTATCCATCACTACACAGGACTACAAAGGACTAGGGCAGTCAGCGCCAGTTCAGTGTACTTATTGTCCGTGTTTACATTGTTCTGATTTACCTATGGATAGTTTAACTCTGGGTTGAAAAAATAGCTGGTACGACTTTTTTCTGTATTCTCTTCATTAATAAGCGAAAGAACGAATGCGAAGGGGAAAAAAAAGAGAAGCCAAGCTTGCACTAAGCCGCACAAGACTCGAAACAGCGAAACTGGACAATTCTGAAGAATAATCTGGTTTATTCTAGGTTGTTTCTAGGCCTTAGCTAGGTGATGCAGGTTCTGCGTTGCTTCTAGGTTGTTACTAAGCTTTAACTAGGTGATGCTAGGTTGTTTCTACGTTGATTCTCAGCGCAGAGACGTTCGAGTTATACCACAGACAGTCACAGACACGACACGGATGTCCAAACTCCAGGCACAGAAACTCGCGCTGAAACCATACGTTCGCACCTCTCGTTGATCTATGGGCACGTCGTCGTTGGCGTAGGCCTTCCATCGCTGCGGCGTCTTCTCGCAGCCGCCGTGGGCTTTCCTGTTCCCTAGTATTCTCTCGCTGTAGTGCTCGGGGTCTTCGACTCACCGCCATCGCTCCGCAGCCATTTGTTGGGCTAACTGTTGCCTTCTTTTTTAGTGGACCAGTGGTGAGTAGTGGGATTTACCCAATTTATGTGGCACATGTCACTTTCTTTGCAGTCATATGATGGGCTAACTGTTGCCTTCTTCTTTTTTAGTGGACCAGTCGTGAGTAGTAGGATTTACCCAACTTCTGTGGCACATACCCGTTTATGATTATGATAGTTTTCTGGATAGACTCACAAGGAACGTTTTGCTAAATGGCTTCCCTGGTAAAAAAAAACACTATGTTCTGGTATCAGTTAGTTGTGGGGGGTGCAAGCACTATTTTAGAGAAGCGAAACGTGAGCGCTTCGATCCTAACATATGAAGAGCGACGGTGCACGGAAATACCGAATCATGGAATGCGAGCGAAAATAAAGCACCCGCGGCGCGAATGCGAAAAGGCTTGCGAATCCGGGACGAGACGGACGGCATGCCGAAAGAAAGATTGATGCCTCTTTGCGGAAGTCTTCGCTCTCGCTGCTTCATGGACTTTATTTTTACGGCGGGAATGCGCCTCCAATTGTTCCCGAGCCAGCTGAGCTCGATATCGCTCGCTGCAAAAACGGGAACCAGAGAACTGTACTATGATGAATGCACTCGGCTTTGTGGAAAAGCGACGTGTATACAGGCGCACTGAGGCGTGCGTTCTTGTTCTTAATTTGTTAGGCACCTCACGCAATGTTAAGGCCAATATTAAATGCGCGACGTTATATAAAATTGAGCACAACTGGTCAATATATAAAATTGAGCACAACTGGTCAGAATTCTTGAGATTACTCTCGTACGAGGTGTCCAAAATAAGTTGCCTGTTAATCTCGATTTTTAAAGGTTCGTCGTCAAATTTTGTGTTCCGTAAGCGGGTGGAACCCGCAATGGTGGCGGAGTGCTTTCGGAGTCCTTCTGCAAAGTACGAAGCCGCGGATTCGATTCCCAGCCGTTGCAGCCGCACTTTGACAAGAAAACGTGAGAAAAAAACAAAACACGCTCGTGTTCGAAAGGCTGCGTGCATGTTAAAGAATCCCACGCTGTCAAAATTAGTGCATTGTCATGCGCTATGGCATACCTGTTTCTTCGCAGCGGTAAACTCCATGAATGGATAAATCGAGTCGATGCACAAGCAAAATGATGTACAATAGTGGTATAGCTGGAATGCAGTACAGTTCAGACCCGCTATGCCCTATAGGGCATGAACTGTACTGCATTCTAGCTCTCCAGATAGGGGTGAGGCTTGTGAGACTGAATTGTGAGTACGATGAGCGAGTTTTATATTACTATCTCAGTACAAATAATTCGCCGAAAAGAAACAAAAAGCGCTTCTCCAAGGTTCAAATACCTACTGAGTTGGTTCATATACGACGTTTGGTTCGTCCCAGTTATTAAACGTCAGGAAAGCCATAAAAAAAGGCCAGTGAATGAGCGTAGCTACTTCTAGCACACCGAGACTCATATTGGATTCAACATGAAGATACCGGCGGAATAGGGCAAAAATAAACGTGAAGTACACTTTCATGTGGTCTAATAATCCGAATTGTCTAGAGCGCAATAAGGAAACGTAGTGCTGTTACTTAACTAAACTACTAGTATAGGTTACGTAGACCAGTGTGCACCATATTGAACTTCAATTTCTTCAGAATATTTTTTTTATTCGACGATAGGTATTAGATACATGATATGATGTCACAAACGACAGAAAGACCGACTGAGCTGGACACTTTTAGCGGGAATTTTTACTAGGATGGCCAGTATCGTAAGTCCAAAAGTATGCATCATTTTCTTTTCTTTGGGCGTTCGCAGAGGTATTAAGGGTTTTTTAAATTATAGATCATGGTGCCCCGATTCTGCGCTTCCACCGGCTCTCCGTTAACAATGCGAATACAGAGACCGTGCAGCTCATATAGGATTAAGCAGATGAACAGAGAGTGGCTGAACTTTTAGACGTCTCCTGCTTCCCACAAATGGGTTTACACCCTAAACGAAGTCGGCCATGGTAAACAATCTCATGCTGAGAAGCGTGTTGGCAGGTGCCGCCGGAAGCCTCGTATGCCTGCGCGCTTACAACTTTAACAAATTCGGACAATCATTTATGAATATTTGATACACCCCCCCCCCCCCCCGCCCTATTCATGTGCCACTGCATCTTGATGAGATGGATGGTGTGGTCTTAGACGCCCAAGTTTTGAGACGACTGGAGAAGTGACAGGCCTGTGCCTCAAGGAAAGGCCTTGAAAGATTCAAGAAGTACACGCTTCAGATTATCTCGAAAAAAAAAAACACGACGTCGACAGAGCACATTCTGAAACCACTTCAGTTTTCACACCTTAGAGGGAGTGTGTAAAAGATGAAGAGCTTGGGTGAGATCATCTTTAAGTACGAGCACTACGCTCTTGTCAACACAACCATCATGTTTTGGGTCCCTCACTACAGCCACACCATTTGGGGTCACTGTCAATGATTGAAATCCATGCCCGTTATGCTAACTAATGCCCGTTGACTTAAATTGATTACTCTTCAATGACTTAAAGGGACACCAAAGGCAAATAAACATTTATGTCAAGGTGAAAGGTCAATGTTTGAGAACGTCCAAAACGTCAATATTTTCAACAGCAGTGCTCCAGTAATAGAGAAGTTAAGGTAAATGTAGGACACTATATGCGCCACCAGTGGGACGTTTTGAAACGAGTCTGATGACGTCAAGAGTCCCGAGTACAAATTGTCACTAGTGTTGAGGCTACTAATGATAAAAAGAGAGCATTCCGAGCATTCCAAGACGTAATAAATTGCCGGTTGTGCGTTTCTGTTTGATTAATGGAAAAGGGAACTTGAAATTACAGTGGAGAACGGCGTGGGTTGTGCAAAAGTTCCGTTTTCGCAGGGTGGCACTCCACTCGCGCGGTCGCGTCCCAGTGGTAGTTTCGTTACCGCGTACTGCTGCGTGGGCCTTGCACGCTCATGAAAGTCGCAATAACGGAAACTTCGACAAAATGCCGTGTCCATGTGATGTTGTGTAATGTTCCCTTCAGAGCAGAAAGCACAGCGTCGGCTGCCGGGTAGTAATGGCAGGTAACGCTGGGTAAGGCAAATGCTACGTCGGGAGGCCTTTTCAGGCGCGCGATTTGAAGTGCGCTAACCTTGTGTGGACCACTAAAACGTTATTTTCATTCTACATAAGGATTTTGTTGACACGAAACAAGCACCACGAGGTTTCTGGAACGCTATTTCAACGATCAACGTCGACTTAACATTTGCCTTTAGTGGCCCTTTAAACCCATTACCGTTGCACAACGCACATTTGGAATCCAAGCGTGCTGCTTACTGCTTTATCGCTGAGCAACACTTCCGGATAATCGCTGCAGTGCATTGTACAACCCACAGACTTTGATATCTGTGGCGTCTATGCATCTCTCTAGGAGGCCAGCGTGTATAAATACTGAACTGGACGAAGATTACGTCGTGTGTATCGAACGGATCACAAGCGTCCGCTGTGTTTGCGTGCAGTTCCTCATTGACAGATTCGTAATAACAGTGTCAGTGGCTCAAACGAGGCGTGTATTACAATTACGATAACGGTCCTCTAGCTTGAAGAACGACCCACACAAACATTGCGCGCGTGCGCGTAAATGATGATGTTTATGATCAGTAAGGATTGCGCAGACGAATATTTAAGGTAGCCCCAAATGTGTGAGGTTTGGCGGGAAAGCAGCGTCCAAGCCATGCATGGTATCAGTTCTAACCAGGTCGTCAGAAAACCAAAGCGATAGGTTGACTTGATTATGCATTCAGTGCCGCGCGATTATCAGCGGCCAGGTTACACCATATATTTTCACTGGACAGCTACAGCAAATCAATCAGTTGTGGCCTATTTACACGTAATGCGCATGTGCTGTCTTCATCACCGAAACAAAAACGAACGATAGCATGGATCAGGTTAGGTAACATCAAAAAATTTATCAACTGGTTTATATTTCTTTCAATAACCTCGATTTTAAAATAAAACTAGTTCAACGAAATCCATGAAAAGCACTCAAATTACGACTCGAGAAATGTTTCAGGAACTTGTTGAAGACACCGAATGCCCTATTCGGACTGAATCCGAAGAAGTTCTCGCCGCCTGCTGGCCCTTGACGATCACCTGAATTGAACTACAGAAGTTGTGCATTTTTGCATTTTACTCTCTTCAAGATACAAACGCTGTAGTATACTACAGCTGTAGTATAATACTCCAATGAGATGTTTAAAGGGTGCTGATGCAAAAATTTTGGCCTCGCCTTTTTTTTGTTTATTTTGCTGCAAAGTGTTGCTGGAGGACTGTTAGTCATAACACGGCACATCGTTTGCTGCAGCGCGATTGATAATTAATTACAGGCTCCTCATTCCCGACCAGTGAGAGTTTCGGTTTCAAACACGACAAGCCACCAAGTGTAACTATCACCACCTAGCTGGTGCAGCGCTCGATCACGTCAGCACACAGGACTGTGACGCACTTCCGCGCAGTTCGCGAGCAGCCGCCGAGAAGTAGGCTGCTGGAGCGAACGCGGCAAAAAAACATGGCGGCTATAACATCATTATAACTTGTTGCAGCCTGGTCACGTGAGGGGAGTAGGGGGGTCACCGAGGGTAACCTTTGAGGGGGTCAGTAGCGCGAGAGTGTCGATCGCTCACGCAAACTTCAAAATTCATTTATTCGCTGCTATATTCGCTGTTGATATTTGCAGATGATATACGCATGTTCACGGTAATCGATCCCGCAGGCCATCTCGGCCGCGAAATTTTGGGTCACTACCCCTTTATGTAGAATAATGTGCAGCCCCAAGTCAATGCAACGACGCCGTGAAATAATTATAACACCGATCTTCTATTCAACCAAATGTTTTAGCGGCTGCTTACATTTTTATTACTCTCCAATATTTCGGAGCTATAGGTGTAAAACTTTAAAAATCACTGCTAAGTAGGCAAACATAACCTTTACTCAATAGATTTCTATGATATTGAACAAATAAGAGTCATTTATATGTGTGTTTGTGACTGTACGTATGATTCGCGTGTATATATGTTATCATTATACATATCATAGTAATCACTCGACACTCGGAGTAGCAAGGTAGGCGACAAAGCAGGCTAACATCTCCGGGAATAACCTTAAACATTACTTTCTCTAGACTAAGAACAACAATAGCAAGGCAATAATACATAGCCACGCTCGAAAACAAAATGATAACAGCGCTTGCGGGAACTCTGTAATTTTCGCATATTCTCTTCCTAGAGATCGTGAAAGCAGCTTCCCACAAGTGGTGCCAAGCCTGAAGGAAGTGCGGAGCTGGGCAGCCTTCTCTGCTTCTTTTTATTTTTCGGTTTCTTTTTTCATTTCTTTCTTTTTCTCTCATTTCTCTGTTTCTTCTATGTATTTTTTGTCGTTGTTTATTTCTATTTCTATCTTTTTTCTCGCTCCTTCTATCTTTATTTCTCGTTCTTCCCTTTCTCTCTCTCTCCCTCTGTCTCTATTTCTTTATCTCTCTTTCTATCTTTTTCCGTCTTTCTTCCCTTTCTTTCTCTCTATTTCCCTATTTCTATGCTATACTTTGGCCTATCCCCTCTTCCTTTCCCTCTTCCTTTCCCTCCTCCTACCTCACCTCCCTTTCTCATACAAGGTGGTGGGCTACGATCGTGGTTACACGGGTTCGAATCTCGCCTCGCCAAGAATTTCTCTTTCTCTTTCTTTCTTTCTTTCTTTCTTTCTTTCTTTCTTTCTTTCTCTATCTTTCTATTTCTTTCCTTTTCTCCCTCTTTCTCTCTGTACTCTTTCTGTCACCCATCGGCATTATTGTATACCATGCCGGAAATATCGGCGCACGTGTTCTGGGAGGGAAGTAGAAGATGAAAAAGAGGAAGAAGAGGACGATGAGAGCGCGTGTCGGCTCATGAAGATGATATTAATGTTCTGCTTGCACAACCCGGCGCCACGAAAATTTTAAAGAGCTCCGCTCTTAGGATTCCTCACATATTCTAATGTAGATGTAGTGACATATACGTCGCTGCCGGACTCAAACGACAATATCTGTGAATCTACCTGCCAGATGTATCCGTGCATTAGCTTGATGGAAGAGACAAAAATATTTTCACTGTATCTGAGGTGAACTGCGTGTCTCAAACGTATATAGCAGAGAAAAACATGCATGAGAACGATAGAGTTTTAATACCGAGTTCGTATTCCTTTCGCGGAAATCTTAAAGATATCACATACAATTCTGAGAATAGGCACAGAACATTTTAGTTGGGGATGAGGCGCACGTGGGAATGTCTTTTTCTGGTACAATAAGTAAGTAGAGTTATGTCTCTACGCGGAAGTTTTTGAACGAAGCACCGAAAGCGCGAAGCATGGCAATTCCATCGCGTCATTTCTTCTGTGCATAAGATATCAGCCCACTCAATTTTCCTAGTGCATATGGAAGCGTCGACACAAGGCGTCCAATCGTCTTATCTCTTTCACTATTTATTCTACACCCGTTTCGATGCGAAAACGTTGGCCTTTAAACAAAAAAAACAATATTCTTCAGAACGAGTTTGTCGAAGATGAAGAAAACACAAAACACAAATAAGCAATCCTCATATTACGTGCGCTACGTAGGAAAGGAATTGGAACAGGACAACAAAGGCAGAGATTATTTATTCATGCTTACTTTTTTCTCTGTGGAGCTCGTTTTTATTATCGTTAACGTTATGCGTAAATTGGCTGACTCTATCTTCACGTATTTTGTGCGCGTTCATAGCTCCGCATTCAGCAAAGGTACCTGCGAAATAGTGCCTTATAGTTCCAACGAAAAAGATCTGGCGCGTTACCTTATATCGCTCGTAATTCAAATTCACGATAATGACTATGGTCGTTTTCATTGATCTAGCAGTGTATGCAAACAGAATAGTTAGGAAAATATTCGTTCTTTTTTTCTTGGTTGATGCTTATATAGCGACTTCGTTTTAAACAAAGCTGTTTACACTGGAAGCTTTTAAGTATCTCACTAGTGGAGGTTGGGTTGAAGTTTAGTTTTTGTAGCGTTAGCTACACTGGCCTAGCCGAGGCAGTTTTGCGTCTATCCTCAAGAGCCGTGCTGCGCATGCGCGAGGATCAGTGATGTCACGCACCGGAGCCGGAAGCTCCCACGCACTCCGCCGCCGCCGCACGCGACTCACCGCCGCCGGTCTGCGCTTTCCAAAGGAGTGACGTCGTAGCCTTGGCAGACGTATTGGCGCCGGCGCGCGCGCAGCTATTCGCCTTCGCTGTGCAGTCGCCGTCTGACACTGCGCTGGAACCGCTTGAAAGAGCCTCTGACTGGCGTTTGCCGGTGTGGTATAGCCATATGGAGAAGGAGAGCGCAAATGCTGCTCAACGGCGCAGAAGAGCGGAGAAGGTTAACTCATCGGATCCCAAAGTAGTTGCCTGGCAAAATAAATATACATGTGCCACACAATACGTATACCGTATGTGTGCCATTGGAGCAGCAGTAATCATGATAATCAAGCTGATCCTAGGCAATCAGGAAAGCTAAGAATAATTAGCTGAACCTTTGCTAACGCTACGTTATCCTGGTATAGCCTAGCTGAGCCACTGCAACATTTTTTATAAATAGCGGTGGCAAGCTTGGATAATACGAATGTCTCAGCGCTTCGCTATGTTCAAGCTTTCAGTGGTACGCTGCTAAGCGGTGGCTAATTTATACGCTGGAATAAGGAGAAAGGGGAATAAGAGAGGATACAATTACAAAATAGAAACACAGCGAAAGCTATGCGTTAGGGGGATCAAGAAAAAGGAGAAACAAAGCTGACAGCCAGTCACTAAATCTGGTCAATCTTTTGAAACGATTTATAGCAAAAGATTCAGACCTTATGAGGTGGCTAATGCTTAGGTGGCAAGGTCATCCTTTAGAAGCCTTACTTTTAATTCTTCAGCTCAGGCTTCAAGACGTAGACAAGGCGAGACAATTCCATTTGGCTGTTTTCCCACTTTCGTGTCATGTTTTGAGCATCGAGGGCCGCAATTTCTTTGCTTTGATACGTACGTGATGGCTGGCAAGCGGTAATCGAGTGACTAATGTCATTTCGCTTCATTTAACATAAGTAGAACTTCCTGCTGTAGGGAAAGAATAGCAAGCAGAATCATTCGCAACGTTATTTGTGACACAGAAACTTGGCTTCGGAGAGCAGCTGTTTTTATGGCCGAGCAAAGCTGGCCGCTTCCCGATGAGCTTTGGGACCTCTGCTTTCTCAAGGGTGTTTTGTTGCGCAGCATCAAAGCTATGTGCCATGAAGGAGGTACCGTGAAGACATAAAATGTCGGGCTTTCTTTTTTAATTTTCGAAAGTCATTTTCTTCCTGTAAATAAGTGCAATGCATAAATTATAAGCACGAGCGCAAAAAGCACTCGGCAGAGAACAATATCCTCGTGCGATATATTCTGTAAGGGCATTACATTACGCCGCATCGAAGCTTATTTTGAGAACCACGCATTCCCCGTCGCCTGTAGCTTAATAACATCGCACGCTGCAAGCGAGACGTGCGAAACGAGCGGTATTGTTCAGAACCTTTCAACCACGATACAGGGAGCACTTATTCACTACGGCGGAAGCACGCCTGGAAGTATGCGCTAATGTGTGCAGCGTCACGCTACCTGTGCGTGATCGCTGTGCATCGCGTAACACCTGCGTGCCCAGGGCAGTTGCGCACCCACATGCTTCCGTGCTAAATAGGTGTTTACGAGCGAAATAATGGGCCGCTATTCATTAGCTCGCGCCACTTCCTCTGCAATAAAGGTTCAGCGCCTACTATGGTAAAGAATAGCAAAAAAAAAAGGGGGGGGGGCAGGTCATGCTGCGACCCCTGGTAGCCAGGCGACACGAGCCTATGGAGATCATAGCTCTAGTTGAGGAAGCAGTATGGTGGCCGAAATCTGTGAGCGACTGAACAAAAGCAAGATAAGACAAGCAAATGTGATGGTCATGTAGCAGCGACTTGAAGATCGCAGTGTCATGATGCCCACTAGCCCGCAGAAAACAGAATAAGGAAAAGAGAAAAGCTCGCAGATTCACTGAATTGAAGAATGGACGCATCCAACGTCGGCGCAGTGCTGATAGCTAAAGAAGATAGATATTAAAGAGAGGTGGTATATTCTGGTGAAACACCGAACAATTATAATATGAACTGCCGCTACAAGAGCCCAAGCTGCTGGCGCTCACAGTTCCGCAGAGGGAAAAAGAAAAGGAGAAGCTATGAAAAAAGTAGGCGCCGAGGACTTCAATGGCAAATATTAAGGCACGGTAAGCGGTAATTCTGAGAGGCTCAGTAGGCCAACGCAGCACATCATATGCAGATATCAATGCGTAAAAGAGGGTAATGTAGTCTTCAGCAGCTCAACTGACGTTTCAGTCAGAAACAACAGCGCTCACTAGTGATATTTAGGCGGGTGCCTCACTCGCAGTATATGTTGTTCTGTCATTGAGGTTAATTACGCCTATTGTGACTTCAAGATTGTGACTAACTTTTCTTCCTGTGTCTCTGATGATTCGGCATTTTAGTGCTTGCTGTTAACCACTGGTCGAAGAATAAATAACGATCACCGGACTCTCCAGCGGGCTTTGTTTAGATGTGTGATGTGTTTTCATTTGTTTTTTTTATATGGTATTTTAATGTGTTGTAATACGTTCCTTGAATACGTACGAGATGTTTCTCTGGTATGCTACGTGATTATAAAGAACGCCTTGATTCTATTAACTGCGATTCCGCTATAAACGTGCGTTCGGCTTTTCTCTCACACTGAACGAATGGCGATCGACTTCACAAATGTGCAACGACGTAACGACAATTGGTAAAACAATGTTAAAGCCAGCGAATATCGCGTAATTTGTGACGCCTAACTTGCTTAAGGGATGATATAAATGTGTAGGCAATTTCAATAACATTTCTAACTTTGTCGATCTGTCCTTCTTCAATGTTGTGTGATTGCGTAATGTCGATGATTTTAAGACAATGCTCCCAATTTCTGTACGCGTGTGCCTTTAAAGCGTGCTTTGCCTCAGTTACGGTAATATTGCAGAGAAGGACAACATACAAGCCGTAAATAGGCAAGTAAACATACGGAGAGCAGTTTCACGGCTAGTATGACTAGCATGAGTAAAAAAGATCAAAACCGTCCGCTCTAACCCGTGTGGCGCTTTCGTACGCAACAATCATCCCACTGGTAACTAAAATTAAATTTCTGTGTTTTATGTGCCAACACCACGATACGATTATGAAGCACGCCGTTATGATGGACTCCTCATTTAATTTGCACCACCTGAGCTTCTTGCACCTGAGGGCTTGCACCTAAACGTAATCGCTTCTATTCTTATAAATGGAGTGGTTTGTAAAACTGAGACAGGAAAAACGCTTCAGAGAAGGTGGTGCAAGTACGGAGCAAGAGTTTAGAGCGCTCAAGAGAAAAGAAAGATCTTGAGACGCTTGAGCTTCGCTTTCAAGAGTAGAACGCCATAGCGTAATCGAGCTCCGTGCGCATGGCCTTCTTCACTGCTAACCTCGGCTTCGGTTCTCAGTGCATGCCTCAACCGTCCCGCAAGGAAGCGAACCTCTGTGCGCGTAACATTGAACTATCCTAGAATGCCTTCTGCAAGTACAGTCGCGCCTTACACGCGAACATACGCAGCTGCTCATTTTGTTGACGATTTTGCCGCTGATGAAGATTAAATATGCATGAGCGCTTTGCAATGGTTGGCCTTTAAAACACCAACTCGTTGCGTAATTCACGTGTTTTGACGCCTGGCGCGATTCTACGTTTCTGCCACGCAATATTACACGCGTTGAGAAGGCTCCTTCCACTACATGACATTCATATAGTGTTTCTTTTTTTCTTCGAAGCAGTTTCAAGCAATAGCGTCGCTCTGTAGTAGAACACTTGCTTGCCCCGCATAAAGCCTGGGTTCGATTCTCGCTCGAAGCAAGGATATCTATTATTTATTTTATTTTGCGTCTTTCTCCGTTTTTTCGGTCACGGACAACGCTGATTTTTCGCTCATAGACAATGACGCCGACACCGACGCCAGAATTTCTGCGAAACGAGCTCTTTAACGCTATCGCGTTAATACACTGCAGGCAACACTCGTGACACCGCCTGCAGCGGGCTGCGTGTTAAGAATGAAAAGAGGCGCAGAAAAAACTCGTTCATTGTTTCTTTTTCAACATTTTCTTGCATGAACGGGAAGCGCTCTTAATGAGAGTGTTTCGGTAACGCTACACCCAAACCTAGCAAGAATGCACGGTGTCACGTACCCGTATCGCTAAAACAAGACTCGAACGTGCCGACATGGTTTCTTTTTTCTTTGTCATCAACTTATGCTCTACCATTGCATTGCGTAACACAAGAGCTTTGATACCATACTCTTTCTCATTAGTGAGTCAACCAGAACGGAAAACTGAGGCGCATTACAGCGCTAGCTCGTGTAAGTCGAGTCCGTTTGCATCGTTACAAATATTTTATGCAACTTTTCTGCTCTCCACTCTTTTGAAAAAGTAGGGGGGGGGGGGTGCGGTGGGAAGTTAACCAGTCTGGAGCTAGGTTGGCTCCCCTGAAATGGAGAAGGGGAAAGGGAAGGAAATATTTGAGGCAACACATTCCACCGGAGTGTGGAGGCGCTTCTGACATCATCCCAAAGCGATTGCTGCTGGCATTCTTGACCAGCCATAGCCTTTTTGTTTGAGTCTTCAAGCACAAGATATCTGAAGGCTTCTTAGAACTGAGTGAGAGAGAGAGCAAGATATCTAGGGAAAGGCAGGGAGCTTTACCTGATAACTGAGAGATACGTTTTCATTGATGTGACTTGGGACAAAGCCCTGCAAACACGATCTATAATATTACGGACAGAATTTCGCCGCTGTCTCTCCCATGGCACTAGCATGCGAAAGCGTCAATATTAGTTATTGATTAAATTTGAATGACAATTTGATTTCACGCATGTGCTTTATTTTGGATGAAGCCAACTGCGTTTCCCTACGCTGTCCCTCATAGGCAGATTCAGAGGTACGAGCCCTGTTTGGGCGCTGCCACCATCAGACATCCGAGCTGTTCTGTTGTATGTCCTATTTCATGAATAGTTTCCACGCCGTGTGTTCGTGCTTTTTATTAAGCAAGCTACGTATGATGGACGAGAACCGGCGCATTCAGCATGGCATGACCATTGTCGTTTCGTAGCGCGCGGGAATGCCTACTCACCTGTCATGAAATTACGTTACATTACTGCTATTCTCGTATGATCTACCCACCAGCCCATTAATCGCTGTCACAGGCTGAGCAAATTGTTCGGCGCCGACTCCAAATGGGCACTTTGATTTTCCACTTCATCAATTCCAAAAATTCATCAGGGTGGCGCCTTACCCCATGGTCGTCTCTGCTCGAGTCCGCGAGCCGACTTTAATCACGTGTATCGTCATTGTCCAAACAAGACAAATCCCCCCTTTGCGGGGGCTGAGAGACAGGAGCGATGGGAGGCTGCTTTGCGCAGCTCACGACCGAACGGCCAACTCCGGATCGTGTGCTGTGCCAGGGGGGTCGCCGAAGCGCACAGACTTTCGGCCACCTAGAGCGGCCCGAGGGACCATCGGCTTCCTCTTCCCTAAGCCCCCCCCCCCCCACCCTCACCCGACCCACTTCATGGCGTCAATAAAGTTGTATTCTCCGTCCTCTTCCTCCTCCTCCTCTACGAATGACGTTAAGTATCCTCACACTGCCTGCTTTAAGCAGCTACGGTGTTTCTTAGGCTGTACCAAGTTTGCAAACGATATTGTACAACTTAAGCGACGTATTCTGCACCGATTCTTACGGCATAATTACGCTCCATTCCCGATTTCCTTCCCACAAGCGCAATATAATAGAAGGCAAAATCGTGTGTTTCGTTTTGCGTAGTATCTGGTTGTGTAGTTGTATCGGTACCAAACATGTTCTTCTCTTATCTAAGGGGGCGAATAAAGAAAGCGTGTGCTGCATTTCTCCCTCACCAATGATTATCCAAGGTTGGCTTGGCTAGCGTTTTGCCTTATTTGTCTTACGGAACTGATTTGTTTTTTTCTAAAAGCAGTAGCATATGTCCTCACTCACTTATCCTGTTCAATTGTACTCTTGGTAACGTACTTTTTCACTCTTAGAATACAAAAATGAATGTGCTTTCCGTGGCTCAAAATAATTAATGATGAGCTTTAGTATCATTACCACGACTCCACGTATCCCCACTTCTTCTTATTCGTCGAGAAGCATTTCTCCACGTCTGGATGTTATCCGCGGGATTTGGGCGCTCTGGCAGAGATGGAGTAGTACTTGCCAATTCCAACCAAGACTCTGGGGGGGGGGGGGGGATCTAACCTCATTCCATTTTCCATGAAGGGTGTCTGAAGTGCACGTCAGAGCACTACAATGGCGGAACAAGCTATGCTCCTCACAGAAATATCAAACTTATGAAGTGGCAGCTGTCACTTATTTTTACTCTGTGTGTGTGTGTGTGTGTGTGTGTGTGTGTGTGTGTGTGTGTGTGTGTGTGTGTGTGTGTGTGTGTGTGTGTGTGTGTGTGTGTGTGTGTGAGTGTGTGCGTGCGCGTGCGTGTGTGTGCGCGTGCGTGTGTGCGCGTGCGTGTGTGTTGTGTGTGTGTGTGTGTGTGTGTGTGTGTGTGTGTGTGTGTGTGTGTGTGTGTGTGTGTGTGTGTGTGTGTGTGTGTGTGTGTGTGCGCGCGCGCGCGCGTGCGTGCGTGTTTTTAACGATGGCCGCATGTAATTACAAATTTTGCTGATACTATAGTTGCCCATTGCTCGAAACAACAAAAAAACTTGCCTTTTAAATTTGTTACTGTCTGATACCAAGCGAACAACGCGTGTATATTTTTCTAGGTTGTGACAAACACAATATTAATTAGTAGCAAGTTGACGAAAGTTGCTTCGTTCATCCTCACTTCCCAATATTGAGGACGAAAGGAGAAGCCTGAAGTGAGCATAAAAAATGCGCTCTAAGAGGCGTGTGTAAGAGTTCGTGCTTGTAAAGAGAGAAAAAGATAAAGGAAAGACAGGGAGGTTAACCAGAAGTAGTATACGGTTTTCTACCCTGTACTTGGGAAAGGGAATGTAAAAGAATGAAAGAGAAGATGAACAGTCCGTGACGACACCACAATACTGTGACTATAGCGCCGTCGAAGTACTAAACACCAACATTGTAGTGAACAGTCACAATTTCTCATTCGGTCCTCTTTCTCGAAGCAACCTCAACAGCGCCATTAGAGCGGCTTGCGTAGATGTGTGATAAGACGCTAATGACAAATAAATATGTGGATAGGCGTATTTACGGGAATGTAATTAACGCTTTATGACTCAAGTGCAGTGCATACAAAGACAACAGGAAGCTCAGGGATATTCGCAAAAGTGACGCAGAGAAATTTTTAACCTAAAAATTCGCGCGGATTTCAGTGACTCGAGATTATATGGTGGTCTTGGATGCAGCCGGAGAGTCGGTTTCGTGCAACAGCATCAAAACGCGCTTGCGAAACTGCTGAGTACCTAATGTATGTGAGGACTAAACGAAGTTAAATTATTTACATTCACTATCTAAACCTAACTCATAGACGATGATGAACGCGTGCTAGGTATAACAAGATCAGAGGTCACAAATACGAAAAGGCAGCAACTGATAAATAGAATAAGAAAAATTCCGTGCAAATGCGAAGGCAAATCGGTATATCACGACATACGTCCACCGCCATACGTTGCTTTCATTAAAGCCAAACATCACGCCATATCCACGAAGTCAATGATGATGAGTGGGCGAAGCTACGAAGGTAATCTGGTAAACCATCAATCCCCGTAAATTCTGCCCACTCGAGCATAATACAAAGGACTGACACACAAACTCGGGGTTCCTCATATATGACGTTAAGCTCAGCTTGTTGTCGGCGTTGCCGTTTTGCCTTTTGAGGGCGAGAGCGCGTTCACGATCGTTTTCATCCATGGCAGAAAGAGAATGTGTGGTCTGGAACGCGCTTATACTTCATGGTCATCAGCGTCATCGTCATCACGTGTAGTGGGTACATTCCGCTATACTGGAACGCACCTATTCCTCATGGTCATCAGTCGTCATCGCCATCGTTATCACGGGTAGTAGGTGCATTCCGCTATACTGGAACGCGCTTATTCTTCATGGTCATCAGTCGTCATCGTCATCTTTATCACATGGAGTGGATACATCCCACTGTGCGTGGCTACCTACTACTACATACTACAAAGGAGGGACAGGCCCACACGCTGAGGATCTTCGCCCCTAACAAAAGGGATGATGCCCACTCGGTAACCAAAGCAATTATATACGTATAAAGTGCAATTACAGGCGATTAAAGGTGAAATGGGAAGTTAAGAGTAACATATTGGGTTCCAAGGGAAGGCAAACGCGCGAGGGGAAGGCAGGAAGTTAGGTGGGTAAATGAGATTAAGGAGTTTGTGGGGATAACGCGGCGGCAAGCACAAGACCGGGCTGACTGG
Source organism: Rhipicephalus sanguineus (assembly GCF_013339695.2). Lineage (NCBI taxonomy): Eukaryota > Metazoa > Arthropoda > Arachnida > Ixodida > Ixodidae > Rhipicephalus > Rhipicephalus sanguineus. The sequence goes on along the minus strand of NC_051180.1, from coordinate 39,754,651 downwards.
CGACATATGGGAGAGGCCTTTGCCCTGCAGTCGGCGCAGTGAGGCTGACGGTGAAAGTGAAACGGCACTGAGCACATGCCACAGCCTGACAGGGCCTTCGTGGAGGAATTCGCTTACGTTTCGAAGGCTTGTTTATGCATCGCAAATATTAGCATGCAGCGTATAAATACATTTAATGTAAACAAGTATATATTAAGTATATTATATAAAAACGTAATCTTCATTAGTAGGTGTACCGACGGTACTTCAGTTTTCTTGCATTCGCTGTACGCTCACCGGGGTTATGTAAGTCCGCGAAAAGTGAGTAGATGCCAAGAGTATGAAGTTGGGCCTGTTGGTAATGCATAACTGATCACGTAGCGCAAAATTTGACACAGGACAAGAGAGGGGGACGAAGACGAGCGCTCGTCTTCGTCCCCCTCTCTTGTCCTGTGTCAAATTTGGCGCTACGTGATCAGTTATGAGTAGATGCGTCTAACACTGGGAAGATCACCAACCGAGTAAGGATATACGTGTAATGCAACATGAGAACCTTATCCGCTTCAGTGTTCTAAAGGTCCGGTGAGAGTGTGTAAAACCGCTAAGACCCAACGTAAAGAGATTACCATTACACGTCTTTGGCATTAGAGAAACGTGAGGCAAATGGATCTTCGTAATCCTCCTAAATTTATGCACACTGACGGAAAGCAAATGCACTTTTATCGCCTAAGACGCAGCTGGTCTAAATGGGCTAGGTTTCGTAAGAGCGAACTTCTCCGCGACTTATCAATTAAACAGGTCTTTTGAGCTTCCTAAATTAAAGAGCCGGAAGCTGTCCTCAGATGTGGATTTCAACGTCGTAGGACTGGATCATGGTTGAAAGGAGCCACATAAAATTTGAGACATAGATGGACAGCTATTGAGATAGAGCAACAACATGGAAAGTGTCTATTTGCGGCTGAAGTAATTATTGTAACAAATTAATTTATTTATAACCAATGTAATTCTTGTCTCCCATTCCTTACAACACTTGAGGATATTGTCAGGGATGGGATCGACGACAGCGACGGGTTGTCTGTTATAGCTATGCAAGCTAATGCCCATAAAATTCAATAACAAGCTGCAAGTTTAAGGTATACTGCAACATTTCATGGGAGAGGAGGAGCAGGAATATTGCCCTACTTTTTCTTTCTCCACCCTTTTTTCTAGTTTTTATCTTATCAATACTCCAACAAACATTGTACTCATAAATTCAAAGTCCCAATTTAAACATATTGCACATTTTTCATTCTCGCTATCGCTACGCGCTGAACATTTTATCGCAGTTCATTTATTAATATTTTGCTAACCTTTTCGGTAACGAGTGCAAATTCACAGGGCGCAATAGTGGCACCGGAAGAGGTTTCAGTAATCTTCCGCTCGTATTCCGGAAGGAAGCTGGCACCGGCTGCCTAGTCAAGCCAAGTGCCCTATAGCAGGCCTACTAATGACGTGGTTATACTGACCAGCACCAAATACATAGCCCCACCAAAGTACCCTACGGTTGAACAGGCAGCTAATGCTGCAGTCGCCTAATTAGAGCCAGATTTGTGCTCGTGGCGCAGTAAATGCAGCCAGGCAGACTACGGTGCACAACGAGGGAGGCTTAGTGCCCAACTTTGGAGTGGGGAAGAGCACACACGCCACAAGTAAACAAATATAGTCCGCATGCAGGACAATGTAAGTTAACTTCGTCGCAACTTACCGGCTTTAGCTCAAAGCGATATGTGCGGTCGGATGAAGTACCTTTATGTACATGAGATAATCCAACGTAGATCTCGCTAAAGCGAACAACAATAAAAATATGATATTATTATGCGGGTTATTCCGGATACAAGGTCGGCGCCAGAAAGGCTTGTTATAGGATACTTACCGAACTATATCAAGTATACATAGAGTGGTTAGTCTAATAAAACAAGATAAGCAGAACTACTGTATACTTCATGTGCAGGATTGGCAAATATTTATGAGTATGTGCCCACCAAACCTATTACTTCACCGAATGAACTAGTTATTTTCGTTTCTAATTGCTCACCTTCAGTATATGCATGCGTTTAGAGAGAGAGAGAGAGAAATGTAAGATATAAATACAGAAGGCACTCATTAAAACTATCTAGACAGCTCCAATGCAGTTGTATGGCATACTAAAAGTAGCGCCATCTTTTCTTTTTTTTCGCTTTTCTTTTTTTTTTTCGCCTGACTGTAGCACATGCGTCAATGTCTAAGCGCGACCGTCTTTCGAACCCATAACATGAAAGTATGGTGTAAAATTGAGCTGCCGCGACGTTACCTTTTTCCAACAACCTATTACAATTGGTTTATCGCCCAACTCCGCGTTAAATGGATTGTCACTCGAGCAGCAGTGACCATTCATTGGATGTGGGCGATAAAGAGAAGCGAGCGAGTGTTGCTTAAGGCAGTTCGTTACTTTAACATACACAGAATCGGTGCTGTCACCGGAGAAAGTTGCGAAAGGCTTGGCGTGTCCATTTGCATGACTGTCACCCGGTCATTTCGCCTGAAAAATTTAATTTAGGGTAGCCATTAAAGTTTCGGTCACACGGGGTTCTGAGTCCTTCGTCGTATCACTGCTGCAATATTTTCTTTTTTCTGTTGCTAGTGAGGAACAGCGCAGATTTTCTGCGCCTTAGATTACCTTGGCACGCCAGAGGGCTTTCAACGAAAATAAAAGATGAAGTTTTATTCACTGTACAACGTTACCACTGCTTAGTTCATTTGCACTATTCAGTTTGGCTTCTTCCATTTATTGTTATTACAGTGAACATGAAACCATCAAACATCTCTTTGTAGAATTTCGGAGGGCTAGAATTCAAAGGAAAAAGTTTCGAAACTTCGTCTCCACCAGTATTGGGCTGGAACTCATAATTATGGTGATACACTTCTCCCTAAGGCACCTGCAATGGATTGTTAAGTATAAATTTATGGGATGTCACGTTTAATATTATAGGCGAGGCAAAGAGGCTACCGTACTAATATTCTGTCTTTTATACCATAAAATAACAACAACAACAACAACAATAATAATAAAAAAAAAATAATAATAATAATAATAATAATAATAATAATAATAATAATAATAATAATAGTAGTAATAATAATAATAATAATAATAATAAAAGCTGGTCATCCACACGTTCTTAACATTATAGTTAAAGGGTTAAGAGAATTAAGCTCAGTTAACATGAACACCACAGCGATGCCCTGAAAATTCGCCTTATTGAGAAGAAGCAGCCCGAGTTAATAGTAGTCGCCATCTCTGGTGCCGAGGTCGCCTCTTTGAGCTTCAACTGTTTACTTGTAGTGTTGTTCTGCTCTCTGACAATATGGATATTCCGTGCAGGGCCGACATTGGTGCTGCGTGGAAGCACGCAGTCGACCCGTGCAATACCTTTCACCGTCACTTTCACAATACCGACCTCCTTTAATCTGTCATATTTCTTCCCAATTTCTGTCGTGTCCACAAACCCTTCTGTAAGCGTAGTGTAGCAGGCTAGAGACGCGTCATGCAAGCTAGCCTCTCTATATTTGTCGCATTAACTTCCTCCCTCTAAGCAGTACAGTACACTACTCGAAAATTGTGCACAAATATATGCATACTATACGAATAGCAATAGGATTCTATGCAGTTCTTACACAGACTTCACCGATACCGCATTCCATCCTGAGTCTCTCAGAGACAACTATGAACTCTATGACAAGAGACAACTATGATCTCAGAGGCAACTGTGCTCTGACGAGCGCGGCTTAGAGCACCTTCAACTAATACTTTTGCTTGTCGCATCGCAGTGGCTGACATTCCCGGTGATGGTTGTGGTTGAAAAGAATTCATCGAATATTTTCTCTGGCGCTGTCCTCGCTACAGCACCCGGCAGCGTTGGTACGCCTCGACAACCAGAAGCTCTCTCAGCAGCCGACCTTCGGACACCGGCTCATACGGCTTCACATGAGCAGCCAACGATGGCGCTATTGAAATACCTTGGTTGGTCGACCTAGCTGAACAATTATCATACATCCGCCTTCGTAGCTGCATGTCTTCATAGGTATAATATCTTATACATTTATTTTTTATGTATCCAATACCGTCCAATCGACAGCATTCATAGATAATCAGAAAGATAAAAATGTTTCATTTTAACTTAAATTTATAATAACGGCTGCCTTTATCCAACACATCGTCAGAAAAAAAGTCACGGCTTCGACGCAAGAGTGAAGCAATGAAGGCGATAGCAACAAATTGGAACGTTGGAAGAACGGCAAGCAGATCGAAACGCGAAGTGCGCTGCTCAAGTACAAAGGACGCACGAAAAGAACACACACAGGACCAGCGCGAACTAACAACGTTCACAGCTCGACAGTTTAAGTTCGCTGCTCAAACACAAAGAAGGACGCACTAAACGAACGCACAGGCACACACAAGAAGAACGCGAACAGCTGTCACAGTTGTTACTTCTTTCTGTTTGATCAGTGTGCTTCTTTCGCAAACGCGGCCGCTGAAGCGCGTGAAGTAACATTCGTGCACTCTCTAACTTCAACCAAACTTTCCGGTGACAGTACAAGACGAACAAATCCCCATCACGAGATAAGCGCGCGCGCGGGCGACTACGCCCTCTAGGGCAAAGGACAGGTGTTAGCGGAGCGCGCGCATCGAAACGAGCGGGGCGACAACCTTTCAAGCGGGCCCTTCGCGCCAGCTCGCTGGTAGTGCAGAGAACACGCTGAAAAGCGCCCGAGCTCCGCGTACTACCAGCGGTAAATTGTGTATATAAATACACAGCTCGCCGTTAGAATGCTGAGGGACGTACGCTCCTTGGTCGAGCCGGCTAACTACTCACGCTGCGGAGCGAGGGGTTTCCCGTTCGAATCCTCGCTTTGGAAATTATTTGTCTGAATTATTTTCCTCTGTGGCTTATCTATCTATCTATCTATCTATCTATCTATCTATCTATCTATCTATCTATCTATCTATCTATCTATCTATATATATATATATATATATATATATATATATATATATATATATATATATATATAATTCAAAAGAAAGTTCTGAAGGTCCGGTGCACATGTAGTTGAAGAAATAAAGGAGCACACTTACGAAAATTGCATATTTTTACTCATTTGCGTTTCGGCCGTGGCACGGCCTTCTCATTCTGACGAAGGCCGTGCCACGGTCGAAACGCAAATGAGTAAAAATATAAAAATATGCAATTTTCGTAAGTGTGCTCCTTCATTTCTTCAACTATATATATATATATATATATATATATATATATATATATATATATATGAGACATGACGGCGACACCGAACATGACGGCAGGAACCAGCCGGGAGTGTCCATATCATTGCTGTCGCAATAAAAATGGTAATACATGTTCATTCATGCGCCTGTTGCGCTTAATGGCCTGACGAAGCATTACTCGATATAGCAATAAAGATTTCGTTATTCGCAATCGATTTTCCTGCAGCTAATCATTAAGGAAGTGATGTCTGTAGTGGGATGAACGTATGACGCAATCTGCGTTCTTTATCCGCACCGGTAACCTGTTTCTCGTCAACCAGCAAGTACCAAGGAAATACCTAGTGGACCTGCGCATAAAACGCAGCAGAATGTAATTATGTCCCGTCGGTCATTGTGTCACGGCCAAATGAGTCTGCGTGCCTTTCAGCCGCTCTTCCGTATTCCGCTATTAGTCCCTGGCTGACAAGAAACGCAGCGTGCCTAATGAGATCCTGTTGCCAAAGGACAGGTACGCTTGTACGACCAATTTGCCGTTGCATCAGCGTTTATTGTATTACGCGCCGTCATTCCAATCAGGAGTTGCGAGAATACTCAGAAGTGATTGGCTAAATGAGCGTCTAGCATTATATGCAGCATGCGACAGCCCTGGTGGTAGCGTGAAAGGTACCGCTATCAGCTGATATTGTAGCCGATAGACAAATTGCGTTATGTTTATCCGACGTTATCTAAATTAAATTATGATACCAATTTTAACGCAGCGACGCCTTTTACAGCGTTGGCTTCCATGGCTCGTACGTCCATGTTGAAGTGGTATCTACTTTTAAAAGAAAGTTCAAGTACTCCGTCTGGGAAAGGTACAGCTTATATTCAGGTGTTTTAAGTATTAGCATAGAATACACCCCGAAGCATAGAAGGTGTATAAGCGCACGAGCACAAAAAGTTAACTGGCCATTTTCAAAAATAATTTGTCTAAATTCATCTTCCGTGTTCCTTATCTGTAAGTCCTCAGCTACTATTCGTTCATTGTAAATGTACTCGGTCGTTAAAGACAGGGCATCAACTAGATCATAAATGGATTAATTTGAATCTAGTCGGGTATGAACCACGCGCAAAGCATGTAATAAATTTCGTCCAGTACTACTGCACTGAGCCTAGTTTTATACCGACTCAATTTGTCTAATAATCGGTCTATTCTTTCGTTTCGCTCAAAAAACGAACAGAGGTAGAAGGTATCCTAGAAGATATTACCACGGGCGTTTCTTATTATCACTTTTGCTTTATTCGGTTTTCGCCCAAAAAGACTGTCAGCAACGCTCAGCGCGAACCGCGCCTCATTGTTCGAGAAGCTTCCCGATCATTGTAGATCGTTTTGTGAAGATTGCGCGCAAAACGCGCACACTCGAGCTTATTCTAGAATTTGCGCGACAGCAAGCGATAACGCTGGAATATTCGACGGCACATGTTTAAATGCCGACGCGCTTCACCGCTTGTCAGTTGATCGACGGTCGACGCTCTGTCCGCCGCTATCAGTGTATTGCTGTAGTTTGACTTTCAGTTTCTCGGCCACAAGTTCGGCCAAATTAAGAGTTTCATCTCAGACGTGTTCACTGCTGCCTTCGTCGACGTCACGGCCACGTGACAATATTAAGAGGAAAAAATGGACCTGGGCAGTTCACGTCATGAGGACAGATGACCAGTGGCCAATTACGAGTAGAGCGTCGGAATGGGTACCGATAGATGGGGAGCGTGGCCGAGGATGGCCAAGAGTTAGGCGTAGCGACGTAACTGAGAAAATTTGAGGCATAGAATGAAACCAGCTCGCACAAGATAAGATTTGCTGTCATGGGCCACATGCGTGTTTCTTTTTGTATTGTCGCTTTCCGCTGCCTGTAATTTTTGTAATTTTTGTAAATTTGTAGTTTAGATTTTTTCTGGGTGAAGAGGCCAGTCAAGCTGTCAAATGCAGCTTTTTCCCCTTCGCACCAAACCACGTATACAGTGTATTTTCGTGTACTTGTCACGTGGTTGAATAAACTCAAACTCAAACTCAACTAGGAGTTCATTGGAGAGGCCTTTGTCCTTCAATGGGCATACTATATGATGATGATGATGATGATGATGATGTGCGGAACAGGCATGTTTTCTGTGTAAATGACAACGGCAATAACGACACCATTGCGTAGTCGATTGGCTTTAATAGGCTAGTAAAATGTCAGCTACCAAAATGAAAAAAAAAGAGTAAAACGCAAGCTATTGAAATCTCGCAGCCATAGGTCGGCAAACTCAGTCATGAATCAACTCACTCAGACTAACTCAGACTCAGAGAAAGCCGTGAGTCTGAGTCTGAGTGGGTCCGGGTGAGTAATATTTTGGTGAGTCTGAGTCCGAGTAAGCTCTCAGAGCAAAATATATTTCGTGAGTGAGTCTGAGTGAGGAGTAGGAGAAAAACGTTTATTTGGTGGACAGTAAGTGAATGTGGGAGGGTCCCTTATTCCAGGAACCCTCTGGCCTAGACCGCCTGCCGGGCCCGCGCGACGAGTTGGCGCTGGTCGACCAGGTCCGGCTTAGAGATCGCAGCCTCCCACGCTTCACTAAGGAGGTTTGGGTCTGCATCTGTTGCTGCTGCTTGTATGGCTGGGTTGCTGCTTCTGCATTGCAGCAGAAGGTGTGCCAGGGTGTCTGACACATTACAGTGTGGGCAGATGTAGTCGTATGACGTTGGTTTTAGGTGATGCAATAGAACGCCGTGCGTAAATGTGTTGCTTTAAAGTCGTCTGTAGTCCGTGCCTTCGTCTCTTGAAAGTTTGGGATGGGGAGGGGGGGGGGGTAGAACCTCCGTTCAAGCCGATAGTGTTGCAGCAATTCGTGGTATGTTAAGGGTACTGATTCGCTTTCTTCTGCTGGTGTTCTTGTGTGGGAGGTGCCTCGAATTTCGTGTGGGGAAGCCCGGTTGATGCATTCGCGGGCCGCGAAAAAATTGGAGCGAGTTCCAATTTTTTTGCCGATGTATGCTCGCAGCTCTGCGACTTCGGAAGCTCACGAGAGTGCCGATGGAAAAGTATATTTGATAGCATTCACACGGCGAACATGGAAAAAAGTATGTTTCTACTTTGTGATCATTGCTCGTAGAGGCGCATTCTGTATGTGGAGCTTATAAATAAGGCTGGCGCTGCATCGCCTAAAAATATGCGCGCTGGTGTGTGTGTGTGTGTGTGTGTGTGTGTGTGTGTGTGTGTGTGTGGTGTGTGTGTGTGTGTGTGTGCGTGTGCGTGTGTGTGTGTGTGTGTGTGTGTGTGTGTGTGTGTGTGTGTGTGTGTGTGTGTGTGTGTTAGGGCTAGAGAGAGACAAATCTCGGTCGCTTTTAAGTCATAGGAGGAAACGCAACTTTGCGCAAGCTCTCTGGAAGAACACAAAGGATCGGCGGGCACTTGCAGGTATCTAAAAGCGAAGCGCACGTTCTGCGAGGAAGAAAGCTCGAGTGATCAAATAATGGCTTCAAACAGCGGCCTTTCTGTGTCCTTTCTTTCATTGAGCGGCCACGTTCAAAACCTCACAAGCGTGATCCTGACAGCCTTTGCAACAAACCAATAGCATAGTTCGGAAGCAGCTCCTCTTCCTGTTGTATACGTAGAGAGGTAGATGGGCGTTTCGTATGCTATCGTAAGGGTTGAACTACAAAACAAAACGTTCACCGCTGAAATTGGGCGGGTACTACATTCCTAAAAACAAACGTTGCATATGTAGCGAAACAAACAAAAGCTTTCAATGTGCCAAATTGGTGGAAAGAGAACCTTGTATCTTTGGGCGGTTCATTCAGCACGTGTAGTGGAAATAATCTCTGTGTTCACTCAACCTGAAAAAAAAAAGAGTTATTGTTTTCGAAGAGCCTCAAAGAAGGAACTCATGAGAGTAAAAAAAAAAAGCTAGTGTGTGCAAAATAAAATGATGAGTGTATACGTACAGTTTCCTTTTTGTTTCTTTATTTGATGACATTTCTTCTGACTGATTCGTGCTCAACTCAAGTAGACAGACTGTTTTGCCCAGGTACAGGCGAAGTAAGGTTAACCTACATCGCAACGAATATCCCTGCTCCCAGATACAAGCACGCGAAATGTGCACGTCGATATGTCATATAAAAGATTATTTCATAGATTTAAGGTGCGAACATATGACATTTATTCATTTCCTGCCGAATATTTTTTTTTCTTTTCACAAAAGAAGCTAAGAACATCGCTCTAGTTTTTTGAAATAGCCTTAACGAGTAATGATTTATTATCATTAGCTGTTTTTTATTCTTGACACAGTGACGAAAAGATTGGTTTGTCACGCAGCTTTTTTTAAGGCTCAATAGGATCTAACAGCGAAATTTCGACCTCAATGTTTCTTCGTCTGTGTTTAATTTCTTTCTCCCTTAAATTATTGTAATTTCCGCAGTCTCTCGTTCTTGTGACTCTAGCGTAAATGTTTTGAAGTGGTCGTATTTGTTTAGTTTCACACATAATAAGTTCGTATGACGTACTACATGACTCTTGTCTCGAGCGTTCGTGCGTCATTGCCGCACGAGGCATACACCTACCTACGGTCTTCGCAATCGTTGCACCTCAAGCACACACACCCGCAGCAAATTACCGTTGGCCGTGCGGCGCACATACTTCGATGCCCACGTAAAAAATTGGTGGACGCCTAAGCTCCGCCTTTAAGAGTTGAACGCGATAGGGATATCCTGCCCCTAGTGCGCAGTTCGAACACTACGAGTGTTTAACAGAATGCGCGAACTAAGGTGTGTGCCTTATGTAATGGGTAGCATGCTTTAAGCCAGGAGCAATTATGCGCGAGAAACTTCTTCGAAGTTGCGATGCACCCACTACGTGGTCCTAAGGGAATACGCGCAGTAATGTGTGTGCCTTTTGTAATGGGTGGCTCTCTTTAAACCAACAAGTCGTTATATTGACATGGTGTGACGCCCGATGGCAATGTACGCTTGTACCACGCAATATTACTGCGATATTACATCTCGTACTGTGACACCTGTATACAGGACGCGTATTTTTGGGAAGCTTGAAAGTTACTTTCAGAGTAGCTCCAAGCAGAGGGTGGCTGTGTGGCAGAACATCTGCTTGCCACGCATACGGCCTGGGTTCGATTCTCACTCGGACCCAACATTTTTATTATTTATTTTATTTGCAGCTTTTTCCATTTTTCGCTCACGGACAAGATGATGATTTTTCGCTCACAACCAACGGCCCCGACGCCGACGGCGGAATTTCTGCGATACGAGCTCTTTAACGCTATCGCGTTAAAACATTCTTTATTGCCTCTTTCGTAACAGTTCGCCTCAAATTTCGTCCGTTTCGCAACAGTCAGAAACTGGAATGCCCGCGCTTGGTAGCCTCTATTTTGATGTCATATGAATACTGACCTAATTTTCATCGCACGTGTTTGTCAACGTACACGAGGGCTCTTTACGTAAAGCATCGTCCTGACGACTACGTTACGTGGACCAAACACGAGGCATTGACGTATTTTCCTGGCCTGAAAACACAGGATGACGCTTATTGATTTGAGAGCAAACAGGAAGGGGAAAGGAAGGAAAGGCAGGTAGGTCAGCCAGACGCGTCTGGTTTGCTACCCTATATTGCGCGGAAGGAAGGACCTTCTTCAACAACCAGCGCAGAACGGACAAGGAACAAGTGATATGTTCGTTCTGCGCTGGCTGTTGAAGATGAATTACCAGTTAGCCCAATCTCGAAGTTTGCTTCAGGAAGGAATGAAGGGATCAAAAGAAAGAAAGAAGATGGTACTATGGGTACATGTGCGCTTGTCGATTAAAAGAGAGAGAGAGAGAAAAATAGATGAAAAGGGAACGCAGGGAGGTTAACCTGGCGCGAGTGACCGTTTGCTACCCTGCGCAGGGGGGGGGGGAATAGGGGTAAGAAAGAGGACAGAGAGAGAGATAAAATGAAAACGAAAACACACACACACACGCACGCGCGCGCGCACGCACGCACGCACGCACGCACGCACGCGCACACGCACACACACACACACACACACACACACACACACACACACACACACACGCACACACACACACGCACGCACACACGACGTTCCAGTCAGAGCCGTTCTGAGAGACCGGTTGAACGCAGAAAGCGCAGTAGCGCTTGCACAGCCTTTTTCTGTGACGTTGGGTCCGGTCGATGGCGCAGGATTCTTTCTTCCGGCAGAGTGCGGTCGTCCAATTTGTCGAGCGCGTTGCAAAGTGACCACTGCGGCAGTGATGAAATTATTCAACACGTTCTGTGCGACTGCCCACAGTACTATTCACAGAGACAGTCACTTTGCTGTCCATTAAACTAACTGATAATTAGACTAAGCTTATAACAGAAGATACAGGTTGGATAAACACATTTATTAAAGTCATTTTTTTCTTCTTGTCGTTGTCAAATTACGCTTGAATATACTAATTTGTCGGGTAAAGACATAGTCTTCTTTTTTTCAATCAGAAGGTCAGCACGAAACATGACTTTTATCAGGGCGTGGTAACTGTCCGGGCCTTCTTTTTATCTTGCTCTTGTTGCGAGGCCCCTGATGAGAAAAGTAATCGCATTGAATCTACACGGAAACGCTATAAGCAGTCACGATGGCTGCGGTCTTTTATCTTGCTTTCCAAAAACATCAAGTAGCAACTCATTCGCACTAACTTTGTTTTAATCAAACGTGCGTGGCTGTATGAAGGCAATCGTGGTGAGTTGCGAAGACTTTGTACCCTCTTTTTAGAATCAGGTAAATGGTGAAACCAATATTCAGATTTCTATTTCGCACGTTTACAATCAACGCACGTGGTAACCACTAGCGCTTTAGCATAAAGAGTAGGTAAGAAGAGTAGTCTAAAAGAAACACCTTAAATATCGTAAAAGAGGTGATGTGCGCGACAAACAAAAGTGAAAAAATGAGAGAGCTGCAACGAGTGCCCGAAGTCTTACATATTCTAGCGAAGTTATCTGTTCCTCACATAGCGTTGCTCTGTCAGAAATTCACTCTTCCGCAGTGCTCAAATTACAACTTTCTAACGGAATACCTTGGTCGCCCCACCTTTGGTACAACTTAGCGCTGTGATGCAAATTATCTGGTCACGGTCGCTGTAGTGTAATGAAGATAACTCGTGTCCTGCATTGAAAAGGACGTTACCTCGAATGCAAGTTCTTCCGAAGGTAGTGGTTCTTATATGCAAGCTGTATAAATATTTCTGACACGGTCTCCATAGCGTGCTAACAGATACCACTGCAGGAGTTAGTCAAAGCCGCGTTGCTAAAAAGCGAATAAAAAGAGTGCTTCAAACTAGTGTCCAGGAATGGTTCGACGTCAGCCTGCCTCCTCTAAAAGCGCGGTATTTAATTTGGTGAATAGAACTAATTTCACTCAATATTGTGCGGCGGCGATAAATGTAAGAGAGAATTTAGTGAGCGTGCAAGCAAATTTAGATTCTTGGATTTAATGCCCCACATGCAATTTGAACAATAGCGTCGAATTTTTTTCGAGCAACCATCATTAAGCTAAGAACAGTGTAGACTAAGTCTGCACGCGTTATATGAATCACACGCGATGTCAGCTGAGTGGGTGCGCGTGTCGACGCGACCAGACCCGCCGCGAAATGCTAAGTCACCTTTACAGAGCGGCTTGGGCCTTCCGTTTGCAGGGCAATTTTTCTGTGTTATTTTTGTCCTAGTCCTACTTTGCTTTTGTCTCCGCTTCCGGTCACTTGTTTAATTCGGTCTTCCTGTTTTGACCACCTTCCACCAAGGGCGTTGTGCTTTGCATATGTTTACAATACTACTACTACTACTGCTAATAATAATAATAATAATAATAATAATAATAATAATAATAATAATAATAATAATAATAATAATAAAGTACAGGCTTTGCTCAGTTGTTGTGTCCCTCTTCATACGCGAGTATTTCAGTACTACGAAAAACTGCGCAAAATAAACAGGGACAGGTAAGATACACGCACAAGCGCAGACTAGCAACTTCCAGTTGCTAGTCTGCGCTTGTGCGTGTGTCTTACCTGTCCGTGTTTATTTTGCGCAGTTTTTCGTAATAATGGATTACCAATTGGCCCAACGCTCAGTCCTTTTTAAAGTATTTCAGTCTTGACATAATGAATATTTTGCAATCTTGTACTTCCTGAATGGTCGCATGTTGGATCGACGTATACCGTATATAGTGTATACCGTATACCGTATACCGACGTATATAGTGGGGACCAGCTGGCATTTTTCAGTTAAAATTCTTCTATGAAAAATTTACCCAGGAACAAACTGCTAAAATAAATGGTAACGCACGTAGTATTCTAGGAGACAGCCTGCATGTCACCAAAGGCGCATATATCTTACGTTGGTGGAGGTACCGGATTTTTTTTTTATCATTTCTTTGCATTTCTCGATCGCATCGAGACTCTCGTGGTTGCGATCTGCAGGTTTAACGATACGCGCGATGCGTGCTCAAAACGCGACGCCCATCCGCCGTTCAAGACACGCCCACATTGCAATGCCAGGTTGCACTGACGGGATATTTATCGTCGCTGGCTGACGTTTTGAATCAAAATCATTCTCTATTTTTTCCTGTGTACGAAGCGCTGCGCTTTGCGCGTGTTTATAATTTGTATTCTGCGAACACACCGTGCGGAACACTGTGCTGCTGCGCTTTTTCCTCCCACTTGCCTCATCGAACTTTATTTATTTATTTATTTATTTATTTATTTATTTATTTATTTATTTATTTATTTATTTATTTATTTATTTATTATTTTTGTGTGTGTATGGAGAATGCGCGCTGGTATAAAATTCGGGCAAAATGTCGGTGGCCACTCCTTCAAACATACACAGTTGCATGCGGATACGTGCCCATATTTGGAAAGAAGTCCGGGAACTCCGCGCTGAGAATACATGAAATGCGATTGACCGATACAGGAAAACGCGAGGCCGAGGACGAGGAAGGCAGGCTGCGTATGCCATGGAAACGGCTGGCATTCTCGTGAATGCACATATGACAAATAAAATGTTTTTTTTTTTTTCAAGGAGAATGACAGCGTGCACGCAGGCGGTAAAGACAGTGTTTGCCGGGAAGATTTATATTCTCCGCTCTGCATAGAATGAACCGTTATTTCTGTCCTGTCCCTCTCTCTCTCTTTCTCTCTCCTCTTTTTCTGTATGTTCAACGGATCTAGAATGAGTAAATATATTTTCCCGAAACTAAACAATGATGGATATTTGCATCCAATGGTTCCGGAAAGCAGAATGAGAGCAAAACGTTTCGTGAAAAAGCTTTTCTGGCCAGGTACGTTCAAGAATAAAATATATCTCGAAAGAGGGATTCCATTCCAATCCGTTACCAGTAGAACCATCGTAAGCCGGATCAGTTGGTAATGATTCAATGTACCATCTGTGATTCTGCACGAAAAAGAACTAACTTACCTTACACTTGTTTGAAGGGTGTGCCTTGCATGGATGTGTCGTAGGTTTTTTGCGTATGTGGGTCCACCTCGCCATCCTCCCCTCCCTCTCTCTTCCTTCTGTTGTGTAGTCTAGGTATGTTTCTTGTCTTTTTTTAACTTCAACACTTGTCTGTCTTTTTTTTCTCATCTTTGGTGTTTCGTCTTTTTTGGCGCTTTTAGTTTCCGGAGTCGTTTGGCTTTCGTTGATGAGCTTGCCAGTTATAGCCTCAGAGGACGCTGCGACGGAAAATTTCGAGCAGAATGCGGGGCATAAATGTGGCCATGCATGCAAGGCTCCAGAAGGCGAACACCCATGGCAAGAGAAGAGTGGAACCACTAAATGTCATGCAAGTGGGGGACGTGTCTCTCTGCTAATTAGGGCCTTCTACCTAAGTATGTCTTTTTGTAATGCTAGGTACGCGTTGCACGAGCAGATTACAATATATATTTCTCATAACTTTTATCAAGGCGAAAGCCTTAGATGCCTCATCAAACACGAAAAGTGGCCGTCGGCGTCAACACAAATGATGCAGAATAATTATTGTGATGACGTCACAGATCGCCAAAATGTGTAACGTCACCATCGTTATGCGATGTCACTATGACGTCACATAATGTGACGTAACATCATGCTGTCATCACCTGACGTCGTCGATCGGTCATAGTTGGGCCGATTCCGGAGGCACGTGAGGTGCAGAAAGCTTGCAATGCCTGCGATCTTGGAGGCAGTGCAAAACCACCCTAGCCTTTACAAAGCTTTCGGAGGCAGGGCGATCAATATATTTGAACGAGAAGAAAAAGATGGCCGTCGTCTTCGAGTCATCTTAGGCAAATGCATAATGGACCCTGCGAAGTTTTCTGACGCTATTTAGGTTGTACACATCGACTTACCAATCGCACGAAATGCTATTTGTTGGAACAGCAGAAAGTTGTTCAAAAGGAAGACAAATGTAGTCAAGAGCGACGACCGGTTAGGCGATGAAATTAAAAACACTCTAATGTGTGTCATGGCGCCTGTTGAAGCTTGACTCCATTTCACTCTCCGTATCCAAACTGTATTTCACTGTACAGCAGGTCCTTGTATTTCACTATCTCCTCACTCAGTCCGTACTCAATTCAGCTGACAAGCCTGTTTCACCTCTGCCATTGGTCGACCCGCTATCAAAGTATCTTATAAGGCGGAAACCAATTTTTATTTAGCTCATTCATTATTTTTGCTCTGGACGATGTACAGGATTTTCGGACCAACTCGCCAGGCTGAAATAATGCGACGCCTGAAAAAAATATCTCGAATTAGACTACTTTAGTCAAAGTCGTACCATTGTGTAATTTGAACTGTTCCAACCAGCTGGATGTTAAACACTCGCATCGTTGCGCTGGAATTATTCTTGGGTGATGCAAAGGCGCAGCGCTGTTTTGCTTGCAGTGGATCGATGACGGCGGCAGCCGCGGTGGACGTACAGGGCGGCGCAGCTCGCTCCACTTGCAAGACACACCGCAACCGAGCATCGGGACCACGGTACGCTCGCGGCAAGCCGGCCTACGGCGCCTAATAAATATTCAACAGCAAGGAGGCCTGGCAAACGCAACGAACGAGGCACCGATCCACTCTCTGATCGTAAAGAAAAAATGAATCAATAGAAGCACTCGTTATATGAGAGAAGACAAAAGAAAGACGGCGAGCAGCAGGGGTGGCATGACAGGGTCCCGAACGTGCGTTCTCTCTCTCTCGCTATATGCAACTGCACGCAAGTATGCAGCCGAACGTCGTGAAGCTTGAATCATACATGTTCCCGTGGGAGGTGCTCTTGTTACGGGGTCCCTGTGGAGATACTTGAGGAGTGTGAATAGGAAATGCAGCCTAGTCGACATGTTCGCTGCTATTAGGTAAGATAAACAGCAAAGCGATTCTGAGTGAACTTGCGCGGGTACCTGAGCCAAATGCGGCTGTACATATTGCGTAGTCATCAGGATTAGAGTAAGAGAAAAAAGAAAGAAAAGAAAGGCACATAGGCTAACCACCCAATATATGAGGTCTGCTACGCTACGCCAAGGAATGGAGGAAGGGTAGTAGTAATATAATATGTAAGCGAAGAGGCAGCAAGAATACAGACACAAAACCACAACCACTCAGCAAAACCTCACGCTATCACAACACAGGGTCGCGTGGTGCAATAAGCACAATTCAGCCGACTGCAGCCATGTTGTTCTTGAAGAATAGCCGCGATGCATTCCCCACTGTCTGCCGCGCAAGACTTGGAAAATATCCTCCCAGAAAGACTTTGTGGACAGCACCTCCTTTCCGTTGCCGATTGCGGTGCAGATTGCGTTGTTGTTCTGGCCTGCTATTAATGTAACGCAACGTGACGAATGTCATGTGTATCTTAAACGCGGAATTTGGAATTTCCGCGCATCTGTATACAAACCAGAGATGCAGACTCGCCAGACCACAAGAGACGCAAGCGTGCCCCTACGAGGTTTACGTTCTTTACTCGACTTCCAGAAACCTTCTCTAGAAAGGGCACCAAATGAGATAGACACGAACGTTCTGCGTTCGTGTATGTCTCACTTTGTGGCGTTACTAGCGCACTTTTCGCGATGTCACTTAATCACGTGCCAAAGAGGGACGCTTTAAAACATTTCTTCTATACGTTTCTTGTTGTGGCAACAATTCGGGATTTAGCGCACAGACGTTGTTCGATAATACAAAGGAGAATCAACGCTATGAAAGAGAGTGGAACAATACCCTCAAGGGGAATGAACAAAGCTCCTGCTATTTTATTTATACGCTTAAAAGTGTAGCCTTACGCATGCCACAAACATGTATACCTTTAGCAGCGGAGGTCCATATTTTTAAGCTACCACATATTTTTGAAGGATCCTGCATGAAGGAAAAAGTAACGCTAAAAGCGTAGAAACGACAAGCTAATGTGGAACATGCTGGTTTTCTTGGGCTTCTGAAGGTTTTGCTGCAGAAGAGCATACTTCCCACCCGCTGTTTCTAAATGCCGGAAAAAGATGGATCGCTTTCGGACTATGCCGTGCGGCAGAAAATTCCCTAGAGCCAGCTGAATTTTTTACGGCTGATGTTAAAGCGCGGGATGCGCCGACATTTCACGCAGTGATGGGCCTTCTCGTATTTATACGGATCTCGGGGTCCTTATAAAAGCTCCCTCGGGCGACACACTGTTCACGTTATCTTATCTTTCTTCCGCTTTGTTTTATTTATTGTTGAAATGGGTGCCCCCTAAAGCAGTGACTCAGAATAGGAGTTTCTGTCCCCTTTGGCCACGCGTAGAACAAAGAAAGCAGCAGCCCGATATCCCTTTCAGCAATATGACGAAACTGCCCGCAAAAGCATGTAGGTTGCCGGCGGATATTCGTGTTTGAAGGGGCGCATCTCTTGCTTCTGTGAATCTTGGACACGTATATGCATTCACGCAAAAAAAAGAATACTTTCAAGGCGATGAGCGCTGCGCGAGCGAATACTTCGAGAATATGTTTTCGACTCTACCCGTAAGGCGCATCACGACACACGAGATGGAAACGCAGCTACACGTGCATACGAAATCCGACGCGTAGTTTGCTGTTGCCGCTTAAAGCTGTGCAGTCAGTGGCGTTTCAACTCGTTCACAAGTGGGAGGGCTGGCGTCGCTCACTATCAGACGAATTGCTTTTCAAAACTATTTCTTTTAAATCAAGGAAGAATCTGCACCAACAGATTGTGCAGGCTGGACAGCCCTATACTGCGACAACACAGTAGTGTTTAATCACATTTTGGAAATATTACCGTGAAGTTGAAAAAGTACACCCAAATTTAACCTAATCATCTGAGCATTGCATCAGCAAACTTCCCAGCCTTAGTTTGGCGTTGTAGATACGATGAGTATAGAGAACCTGCTATGACTCTAGTACCTTAAATTCTCACTTATTAGAAAAAACATTTGGCCGACAACGCAAGGTACTTCGCAGAAGTCTTCAGGATAAGCCGAGTGCCAATTTCTTTACTGTTAGAGCCCTCTAATATAAAGTCTTTTCCCAGCTTGGGTGGGGGGTGGACAGGAAAATGGTGAAGTGGCCCTTTACTCCTCCCTTCCATTTCCTCCAAGTAAATAGCCTACGTAAACTGTGTAAGCTCGAATTTTCCTTGAAAAAAATGTGTGATTATAACGTTAAACTACCCCGCATTGTTTCCTTCCGTATAGGTCGTTAGCTGTCAATGATTGGTCGAAATTTTCTGGGTCATGCTCACAGCACCTGCTCGTAAAACGACGCAACAAATAACGCGTAAGTGATCCAACGCGTAATTACCACTTACGCATGACTGCGTAAAAAAATAATAATAATGAACGATTTTCAATACGACGCATTGTTTATCATTGGTTCTTTGCTATTCGTCAAAAATTTTCAATGTGCCATAAAATCGCCTCCTTGTTACGCGACGTCAAAGTCTGCGAAAGCTCGCGGCGTTAAAATCAAGTGTCCACAATAAGCCGCCCATTACTGCGTTGAACAATAACTGATTTTTTTTTTCAAATGCGAATGCATTTCTTAGTCGGGCTATGTAATGGCCCACTCACGCTAGCGGCACGGCAGCTCGCCGTTTGCCGTTCTCAGGCTGCCGTGCGCAAGCGATTTCGTTCGCGCACGTCAGCCGTTTCTTGCCGTTCGAAGAATAGGCAAGGTCAATCTAAATAGGTCGCGAAAGTCGGAACGAAAAGTGGTCGGAAACCTATTGCGACAAACATCAACACCCGCGTGACGATTAAAGCGCTACTAGGTGAGGGGGGGACAAATAATGAAAAAAAAAATTAATTAAGCGTTTATTTTCATTAGTTTTAAATTTATTTGTCACGAATTAAATTAGTAGATTACTTTAATCAAACTTTCATCAAATTTTCAGAAACAGCGGGCACATGCAGGCAGTCTGGTAACATGGGCCAACGGTTTTGCGCATTTTGAGATGCAAATGGCGTCGCTCGTTTTTGCGCAGTAGGTTTGTGCCTGTCGTCCGTAGATATTTCCTCGCATAACCGTTGTTTTCTAGTCGTGGTAGTTGGCAGAAGGTAATATAGCCCATCGCAGCCATCGGGAACCGTTTCAGTGACTGTGTTTTGCCAGCGCACGGCCGGCGTGCTGTCGCCCTTCGGGACGATGAGTCCGCCACGCTACGCGAAGAAACGCTGCGCTGTCTACGGATGCAAGAGCAACACGTGTGCAAGGTTTGTGTGTGTGATGATGTGGATTGTGTGGCCCGTGACGGGGCGAAGAGGGAACGACAGTTCTGCTCTGCGGTACGCCTTGGAGGGGAAGACGACGAAAAAGAAGCGCGAGCGGGGCGTGCGGCTCGAGGAGTTGGAGCGCGACACAGTTGGAACGGCAGCCGCTGGTCGGCGGTTCGGGTCGCAACATCGCTTAACCAGGCGTCCGGCAGCCATGTGGACCTGGTGAGCCTGATTCCCGCTCTGTGCCCGGTGCTGACACAGAGACCGGCAGCCTAGTCTGTTCCTGGCCTGAGGTCCTGGGACCCGAGTGGTGTCACGAGGTGGCCGCGGCTCATGTTGGCGGCGGGCAGCTAACCTGCGCTGCAGTGGCCTGGTGATCTACCGGCCTGCAGTGCCATCATCACCACCACTACCACCTCGCCACGGTCAAGGCAGCGTGACTGTTGGCTGCCCAAGGAGTACCGGTGACGACCGACCTCGCCGCAGCGGCAACAGTTCATAACGGCGAGTAGGACAGTTTGTGTGCGAGGCGCGTAGGACGTCTAGGATGTAAATAAGGAATGCTGTAGTGTGTTGTGTGTGAATCGTCAGAGTTATCGGTTGTGTTAAAGTCTGTGTTGTGTGTACAGAATCACCTGACTGCCGGTTGAATTATTTCGGATCCTGGGCCCACATTACACCATCACAGTGTGCACATTGAATTGTTATGCTACTTCTGATTTCTGTGTTATATATTTTGGGGTAATATCCTGTGCAACTGCAATATTTCGCCAATAAAATACACCTTATTTATCAAACCTGTCTTTTTCGTCTTCCCGTTTTCTTGCAGGCTTCCGTTATGGAGCCGTCATAGTGATAAGAAAAAGAACATGCAGCTATAAAAAAAAGTAAGAAGCGGCGCCCTGTCAAAAAATTTCATAATTTCGCGCCCATCGCGTTAAAACGTGACGTCATTTCCGCTTCCGGTTGTGACGTCATCTTTTTCTCTTTTTTTAATTGTTTGTCCCCTCCTCACATAGATGGCGACTGTTGCAACAACTAGCCACCGGCTTGACACGTGGGCTTCTACGGAAGTTACGCTACCAGTTTACATATACCTTGGAATAGGCCCGAGACCCATTTTCTCGCCGTCCTCCGTCGGCCGCAGAGCGACGTGGCCAATCAGCGACGGAGGAGTGGTTGCCATGACTACGGCGCGCCGCGTCGTCTCCTTTCGGCTTTCCGCGTCGTGTGCGTCTGCCGCTGGACGCTTCGAGCTGCTTGCTTTCTGCTCCGCGTTTTTCACGCTAGAAGGGCGGATGTCGTTTGTGTCGTTGCCAGGCATGGTTCCAGCAGTCAATAAGGCGTTTTAGTCTGCCCGGAATTTAAAAAAGCGTCACGTACAACCAAATAAAGTGTCCCCAAGCTGGCGCCAGGTCAAGTGGCGCCAGCTATGGACGATTAGAAACAACTAACAAACGCGTAATCTATGTCCTCCGAGCATTCGGATGCGCTCATCTCGACTCGCTAAGCCTACAGCATCGATTATTTGTGTATGGCTCTCAAAAACGAGGCCGAATAGGCACGAATACTTCGCTGTCGAAGCTTAAGGACACGAATCTAAAGCAAATGGAAGCATCAATTCGGAGCTTACACGCTACAGAGCGCACAGCGGTCACTGGATAGATTCGAGGTGGACGACAACCGCTTTTGGCAGTGCGGCCATGTTTTTCGGAGGCTCGCCGGCGAAGCTTGCCGTGCAAGTAGGACAGCTCTCGCGCGTGCGGCGACGGCCGACGTTGTGCGGCGCCGCGCCGTTGCGGCAGGCTTGCCGCTAGCGTGAGCGGGCCCTAAAGCATCCGGTGTTGTCCGCGCGCCTCTCCGCTCTCACTCCCTCTCCCATAGCAACAGCTGCGGGCGCGCGCGCTTATCCTCGCACCTAGCAACCGGAGCAGGTGGTGCGGGCGGAGTAGCGGAGAGTGAGTGGAGAGAAGGAGCGCGCTCTGGCGTGTGTGGAGAGAGCGTAGGAGAGGGTAGGTGTAGTGCTTCGCCGCTCCTTCTCTCGCCGTTCGCTCTCTCTCCTCCCTGCGCCCCCGCCTCAATTCATTGCGTTTGAAACGCCTTTGTAGCGTTTGTGCTGCCTTGGCACAGCCTGAAAACAGCGCGTTCTAAACGCGTTTGTGCTGCATTGAAGGCGGTGGAAACATTCCTGAGGTGATTACGAACGCACGTAGGAAGCGTTCGTTGAAAGAATCGCCCAAAAGGGAGACACTTGAGCGCGTCGATGTGTCCAGCTTTACGCCATTAAAATTACTACGCCGTGTACTCTCGGCGCAAGAAATGCATTCGCATTTCCTCACGATTTCCATCGTGGAGGTGGGGGCATTTTTTTTGGAATTGCCAGAGGGTGTCTCTTTCTGAAGAAGGCTGCCCGCCAATCACATTGGCAGCGGCTGCTTAGAGCAGCGGGCGAGATGGGTTCACATGTGGAATTGTGTAAAATAGATGCTTTCAGTTGTTGTATAACGATGTGGAGCTGTTTTTGTGCGTTTACAATTCTCTGTGAACTCATCGTTGCTGACAGAGAGGTAGAGAGAGAAATAAACATTATTAGGAACAGACATAATCCTTTGCAGGTGGACAGCCTTCTTAGTCCAGAAAACCAT
Source organism: Rhipicephalus sanguineus (assembly GCF_013339695.2). Taxonomy (NCBI): domain Eukaryota; kingdom Metazoa; phylum Arthropoda; class Arachnida; order Ixodida; family Ixodidae; genus Rhipicephalus; species Rhipicephalus sanguineus. The sequence continues at coordinate 39,732,001 of NC_051180.1, read as the reverse complement.
GGGCGCTGATCATCTCCCTGGTCAGGTAGATCAAATAACGGGGCAAACTTGAAAGCTGAGCTTCTCAATGTGCTCGAATCCACTGCATTGTTACAAGCTGCCGCGATAACTGCAGGCTACCATATGATAAGCAAAATAAAGCAGGCTAATCGGAGACTAAAGTGGGAATCTATTTTAGCTGTCCTGGCTAGGCACAACTAAACTACTGGACACTTCTGCACACTCATCAACTCACAGCAACTTGGATATGGAGCAGTGCCGATGCTATTCATTTTCAAAGAAAGAAACTGAATTTCCTTAAAGAGGAGAGCGTTTGATCGGGCTATAAAACGTTTACTGGTTCCCTCCCGTATTTGCGTCACCCATTACTTGAATTTCAGGCCAGGCAGAACAAAATAAAATCATGACAGATTGCTGTCTTGTTATAGAGCCCCTGATGAGCGATAGCCTCCTCTGCTATGCTGGAGCGCAAGGACGCAAGTGTGGAATAGGCAGCCCTTCACCGCAGGTAGCCTACAATGCGTGGTCATGACACGCGGAGGACAGTCGTCACAGCAGAATCGTAGGACAAATTTTATTACTTAATTACGTTATTGCTCCGTTCAAGTAAAACTTTGCCTCACGTGTTAGTTTTCCAGTCTGCAGTCGACAATAACCACTGTCGAAAGTAGGGGGGGGGGGCTCCGCCCCCTAACATTTCTTAGTAGGGGGGCTAGCGCCCCTCTTGCCCCCCCCCCCCCCCCATGTAGATACGCCTATGTGGGCAGTCCGATTTCTTTGAGGAAATTGGAAATAGTCATCCTCCTTCTCTTTTTCGCAGGCTTATAAGAAAGCAGTGCAGCAGCCCCAGTATTGTGCAATATGTAAGAGACACCGCGGCCAAGGAAGCGCTACAGAAACACAATGCTTTTACCCGAGCCGGCCAACCTCTGTATGATCATGACTGCTGACCATAAACTTGATCCACCACCTTTGTGTTGTCCGGGCAGAAATAATATAAATGGCAATATTTAATTCGGCATCATCGAGCAAAGAACAAAGTGACATAATTGGAAAGAAATACACACATTTCCGGTCAACTGTGTGTATAAATTCGGTCCCATTAGACACTCATGAGCTGTGCCTTTTTGTCGTTTGTTGCTGGAGATAGCAGATTAAGGTTATGAGCGATCGTTTTGCCAGAGTTAGCAGCTATAAGATATTGGGAAATAAGGAAGGAGAGTTACGGAAATTAATCATACTCACGTCCGCTTGTTTAGCCACCCACCACTAAGTAACAGTATAAATATAGGACAGAAAAAAACACATATATTTATGTATGTCATTTTTTTTCTTTTGAGAATCGACAGACCAATAGAAACATTACTCTTAAGCACACGTGAAAGTGTGTTTGCACTGTGCGTACAGGATTCGTCGCAGATACCCGTCCACTTATGCAGCTTCAGAAACGCTTGCGTTGCTTTTCGACGGCTCTCCCACTCAAGAGTGATACCTCGAAGTCCACTATAAAAGTCAAACCAACAATTCCTTTCATAATGACCTTCTTGAGCACGGTAGTTTCTGTTCACGACCGCGATTGCTTGATTTTAACAGCTAGCCTGTTCTTTCAGCATAAGAATGTATGACTAAAACACAGTAGCTCTTTCTCATTCAAAGCCACGTGCATGACTCAACAAGTGAAGGAAGTCGCTATTATCATTTTCTTATTTAGCTGTGTTTCGAGAGGACAGACTCTCAGAACACCCTCACTCACTTGTATATGGTTAGGAGCAACTCACTACCGTTACTATAGACGCTCACCTTCGCCGACTACGCCAACTTTTTGCGAACGAAGAGCAGAGGGCTACAAGTTAAGGGGCTGGAAGAGTGACGCGTTCCCAGGCGTGCATGCTAGCAGCTTCATTACGAGTAATGAGCTGTACGCATACGCATGCTTTAGCCTAGCCTCGCAACGGCTGAGGGAGTGAGGAGCGCATCAGGCCCGAACCACGGGCCAACGAGAAGGCGAGCTGCCATGTCGTGAGCTTTCGCGAGAAGGCAATCTGCGCTGGGAATGGTGGAAAGGGGGGGGGGATGCTGTTGTCTGGGATACCGGATGCTTGTACTATACGGAGGAGTTCCTTACGGGGCTGAGCGCAAGTGATGGACGCAAAGACGTGCTGGAGCAAACGCTGACAAAATAATGACTGCGCGCATCTCGCTTAAAACAGCAACTTTCGTGAGCATGCTTTCACACATTGCTTGCAACTTTGGGCGAGGGATTAATCAAGTTGGTCTGAAAGGAAAAATAACACTATGCGTGTCAGTAATTTTTTTCGCACCAGGTCTCTTGCTCTTTTTGTGTCAGTCATATATCCTGCGTCTTTGTGCGCAATTCCAAGCCTATACCGTAGCGTTTCTTGCAGTGTTTAAGTCTAAAACGCGCAGAGCATGTGCAAGTGATTTTCATAAGTACTGCTACTACAGTGAGCGGAATAACACTATCAGCATCTCTCGCTCACCACCGCAACTGTTCGTGCATGCTTAACATTTGTTCAACGGGTCATCGACTGTTTCTGTGCAAACACAAACAAGATAACTGTGCACTCCCCAAAACTGTGCAATCTCCTCATAACGTCTCCCCTTTCTTTCATTCCATGTTTTGGGGGCATGAACCGAAATCCTAATATACAGGTGGATGGACGAATGACAAATGCCTCACACAGTCGGTCAAATAAGTCGAAAGATCAGGGGAGATGGAAGCTGGACGTGACGAAAGCTCCTGAACACGTGATGTCACTGGAGCTAATCTTTCGGCTAGTAATCTTGTCTTTTTCAAGGCTGCCTTGAAGAAGCCAAAACCACTTGCCGAAACGTTGCCTTTTCGATTTTTCAACCCTTCACACTGTTAACTACGTTTCATGAAACGGTATAGCATCTATGAAATCAACAATACAGAGAAAGTTGTCATGAAATACACAAAATGTTTGCACTTATCGCTGCGCATTTACTTACCCTCAACACCAACAAGACCCGATGCAGATAATATTGCAGTACGCTCATGAACTCTGCGTACCCTACGAGGACCCATTACATTTTGTTACACGGGCTGACAGACTCCAAGAACAAGTCTGTTTCTCGTGTCAGCAAAGATAACCCTCTAGTGTTTAACTACCTTAATAAAAGTGAGTAGTAAGACTTGCGTTGAAGTTTATGTTACTGACCCGGTTAAGTTAAGGAAGGTATAAAAAGAGGCTGGAAAGATGCTGTCAGATAAGAGATGCTGTCAGATGGGATTCCGTATATGTAAAAACATTGCCTGAAAGAATGCATCTGTTTTCGTCGCCAAGTGTGATATTACTTGCAACGGATCCCGAGATGAAGAAGCCGGATGCGGAAGCGCACGGTGCATTGCTGCCCCGGTTCGAGATCTGGTATCCTAGTGTAAGCATATGGATATGTAGAAGTAAACCCAGAAAGAAGAAGTAACATAAACAACTATACGCGCTTCCTGTGGGCATGCAAGACTCAAGCATGGTGCTGTGCATCTCCATTTGCTGGCCATGCAACCATGTTTCTTCTTTCTTCGTTGCCCCGGGTCTTGAAAGGCTCAGATCGTATTTCAACGTCGGAGCCGCTTTCAGCAAACATGGCGCGGGACTTGTCCACGCAACATGTCTTTTTTGTGTCGTCGCGAACTCGTGCTTGGCTATAGCTGCTGCTTCTACATTTCCGGGCAGGGCTTTAGTTCGACCGGCTCAGACAAACTGGCGGTGACAGCCGTGCTCTGCATGAAACGTTTGCAGGTGTCGATTTCGGCGCGCACGACACTGCGTATAGTTCTGTGCCTTCGTTTCCAGAAAACTCTTAGTTCTGTGTCAGCTTCATCATAGGCTTGGAAATAAGCACGTTACGGGTAACACATGATTATAATCAAAGTGTTTGTGATGTCTTGAAACAACAGAAACACGCAGGTAACCTTCGATCTGAATTACTCAAGAACGTGGACAAGAAATAAAGATGCGTACTTAAGAAATAATGAAACGTATTTGACGTACTTTCGTAAGTAAATCATTTAGGGTATGTATTGCAATTTACGAACTGCAGCCAGACTTTTGAAGGCACATTCGTTTAGTAGGAATTAGAAGAATGGCATCGCACCAGGCGTCGCACCATGTGAATTGCTTAACGAGTTGGTGGTTTAATACTGCCCACCCATTACAAAGAGCTAAGCCGTAGGTAATCGCCGTCATCATCAGCCACATCATAAACAAAGCGTGCTGCTACGCAGGTCTGCGTATCGCCTTACAGACACGTTGTGGGTACTTCGCCACACAGACCGAGCGCGGGATAGCGGTGTCGCGGTCCACTCATAACGGCGAAGCTTAGGCGCCCTCCAGATTCTTGAAACGCAAGAAAAAGCACAATATCAGATTACAATCATCATACAGAACATTCGATCATTGTCGATACGCCAGATGTGACACCGCGAATGAATCATTTACGTTGTCGCCCCTACTAATGTGGCTTTTATGAAAATTAAGTAAGCTGCGTGACTATCAATACCGAGACGATGAATTATGCTCGCAGCATTCCCTGCTGCGTCTACGACTGTGCCGCATTCCTAGGTCGCACTTACAAGATCAAGCGCCAAGAGTAGTTCCGCTGGGGGCGCTTCTTGCAGCGTTGAATGGCGAAGAGATGCCGTGCTTCGCCTTGCCTGGGCGAGCGCATTAATTGAGCGTGTGCGCTGGCGCCCGCTGCTGAAGGTGTCAGTTACATGTGAAGGCGGCGCCTTAGTGTGACAAAAGATGTTGGAGATGAATTGTTGCGACGCGTTCACCTGGGGATACAAGAAAAGAGAAGGTAGCATCATTTGCGCGCCAGGCTCGCCTGGGGAGTAATTAGTGCCAAAACTGGCAACATTGCGTCAGGTCTGGGAAGCACTTGCCGTGGTGACTTAGAGACTACGGTGTTGCGCTGCTGTATAACCCGTGAGCGCAGGTTCATTTCGCAGTCACTGTGGTGGCATGTCAATGGGTGCGCAATACAAGAACGCCTGTGTGCTTAGATTGCAGTACACGTTAAAGAACTCCAGGTGTTCAAAGTGAATCCGGAGCCCCTCGGTGCGACGTTCGTCAATCATATCGTGTCTTCGACAAGGTCACACAGCTTATTATTAAGGCGAAAGCCTTAGATGCCACATCAAACGTAAAAACTGACCGTCGTCGTCGTTGGCTTCAACACAAGTGATGCAAAAAATCATCACGCGATGACGTCATCGCGACGTCACAGATCATCCAAATTTGCGACGTCATCGTAACGGTATACGATGACGTCATCACATGACATCTTACCTTGGTCATAGGTGGGCTGATCAGGGAGGCAGAGAAGGGCCCGCGGCAACGAGAAGGAGCGTGCAACGAATTTTGTTGGTCTTCCTGCGAGACACTGGGCTGTTCAACGCTTGGTGACATGCCCCTACAATTCAGGAGATGCTCAGGCGGAACAATTGCCGGCCATGCAGGCCAGGCTAACCCCGCCTGCTGCAACATCATCACCACCACCACCACCACCATAACCAGTTGAGGTGCTGAAATCTTGCAATGCTTCCCATTCTTGAGGCAGTAAGAAAAGCACGTTAGGTGCAGAAATATCTCGGGGGGTGGCGTGGGATGTTCAGTACATTCACTGGGAAAAGAAAAGGGTTGGCTTTCGCCTTCCAGTCGTCCTAGGTGAATGTATAAGGGACCCTGTGAGTTTTTAGATGCGAAGTATCTTAAGGCGGAGCTCAATCCGGCGGTGGTGTGCGGCGTGACCACCCTTGCTGCGCATGCGCATACCCTCCCCACACACCTCCTCTCCACTCCGCCTGTCATCTACCCTCTCCCCTTCCCCTCCCCACTTTTCCTCTCCACTCCCCTCTCCCATACCCCTCTCCATTTCCCCTCTCCCTTCTCCCTTTCCACTCTTCCTTTGAAACGCGGGCTAGACATGCCGAAATTCTCTCCTGCGCAACGCCGCGATGAGCTCGAGCGCATGCGCGTCCCCTCCCCTTCTCTCTCCTCTCCTACGCTGCCCCCTCTCGCCCGCCTGTCGACCGCGTTCCCCGCTCGCCCTGTGAGAATTAACGGCCAGGCTAGATGGAAGATACGACGCGCCTAGCGTCGCTCTTCGCGTTCCACGACGCGAGCTCGGTAGCATGCCCAACGAACACCAACGGAACGCGATCGTGCAAGTGCTCCGGCTTCGCATCTACTCATGGTCCCTTTTAGCGGGAGATGGTGTAATTTTTATTCCTAGGTTCGGAAGTGGTCGTTTCACCTTCTTGCTGCAGTTTTAGTACGTCCTTCCCGCATTAGAACGCGTGTCGCTTTTGACGCAGTTTGTCATTGCGGCACTGTTAAAAGGAATGTATGGCCATGATGTATATTTCTGCGTTTTAATGTGGAACACTTCAAAACCCGTATTCGTCATTGCTTCCTCTCGCTGTAGGTAAATCAGACACTGAAGTACTGTCACCATCCGTAAAGTGTTCAGGAAACCAGAGGGATGCACGCATACACATTTCACTTCAACTATTTAATTTTCGAACAATCATAAAAAAGGAATACACACAAAAGGTAGTCTCATCTAAATTACATCACTAATGGCTTATTCGAATCCAAATCACAACCTAATTTCGCTGCACGTAAAAAAAAGCAATAAAGTCCGAATTTACTTTCGTTTGTGGCTGTCGACGTCCGGGGTTGCACTTCAACACTCGCTGGAGCCCTTGGTGCGTGGCCGGGAGGACGACTTGAAACCAGGGACCGGAGCGAAGCCGATGTGGGTTTTGTCCAGACTTCTGTCCCAGGTTCAGTCCAGAGTTCTGTGCGTCTTTCTTTCACCCGAGGTTAGACTGCTTCAAGCTCTAGGTCAGCTTCTTCGAAATCTTTCTGTCCTCTCCTTAGATTCCTTCGAATTCGACAGTAGAAGAGGAGCCTTTCTTCTTGCTTCGCCTGGGCGCGCAGTTACTATACTGAAGTTTGCCCGGCGCCGGGACCGTGGGTCCCGCGCAGTGGACAACGTCGTGTTCTGCTGTACGATTCGGCAGGCCCGCTGTCGGGGGCGGCTTCGCATCCGCACTGTCTGACGACGTCTTCCTTGGCGCGCATTCACTTGGTATTTAATTATTAAGCGGAGTCCATTTGAATATGCACAGTCGTGAAAAATACACAAGCATCACGAGAAGTAGATAACAGTCCCGATAAGAAAATGTGGTAGCGCACTGTTGCTACTTTCCAGTTATCAGCAAAAGTTATATATCTCTACACAGTGAAAAATATTCTCTATTACTTATCGAAATGAAACTGTAGTGGAGCTGTCGCTACGCGAATACTGATTTTAAACGTAAGCTTCGAATATTTGTAACCAGGACCTATTGACATTCACATGTCGTTGAAGTCGCTTCTTACAATCATTTAAGGCATTTCTTATGAGGTTTGTGTGTATAATATACTCACAAAGAACGATAAATGAACTTGCTTTTTCCAGGCCACAGCCAGAGTTGATTCAAATGAAGGTTTGCTCTGCTGCAGTAGTCACCATTTGTACAATGTTGACTCTTATTTTTTTGTTACGTTAAACAATACAAACCCTTTAAGCGGAACCATAGAACACAAAGGATAAGTAAGGAGACATCATGCTAAATACAACGCACTAGACGTGTTGTCTCATTTTTTACTTCTGTATTATCTGGCGCTGCTTGCTAGCCTTACCGCGCTTCCGCTAAACAAGGCAAGGTTATTCAGGAAGAATCGAGGGAGGTGCTCGAGGATGGTCAAAGAAATTAACAATGAAAAACGCGACAATAAAAGTGACGTCGGATGCTTGTGACAGATTATTATGATATATTTCCTAGCTATAATAATCATGCTTCTAATCCAAGCTCCGTTTTATATTTAGAGGGAAAACGAAGATGATATATTTAAATGCCATTTCTATTTGCCGGCAGAGTCAGCAAAAAAGAAAAAGAAGCATTTGCAAAAAGCTTAAATAATGAAGCTGAAGGCGAATGACGGTGTAATATTGCACAAAATGTTACCATTTTGATCACAGAAAATTTGTTTCAACCGTCTAGGTTCCTGGATTTCCGGAGCGCGAGGAAAATAAAAGCGTATAAATGCGCCTGAAACGATCGCTTTGTCGACAGATTAAGCATAAGGCACGACAAAGTGCGCGAACAGCGAAATCAACATTTAAAAGATAACATACCGCCCGACACGAAACCACACTTGTCCACGAACGGCTGCGAAAAGCTCGCTATTCGTTCGGTGCTTACTGGTTTCGGTGGGTGGCCAAGGGGTGTTAGCTCAACAGACAAAAAAAAAAAGACCGAATGCGCAGACGCGCAGTCAAACTTACATAGGAATCGAGCAAGCTTACGAGGAAGGAGAGCAACAATGCGGATGATGCCCTCGAGGCTATTTCGATTTATACTTCTCGCTTACAAGTGCGATTGAGGAGCAGGGTGCAGGCAGGCCATCAGTGGATTGTGCACTCTCCGTCTGCAATCTGCTTGGCGTTCTGGCCAAGGGGTCCGATGGGCTCCAGAAAACAACGAGTAAAACACAGAAAGATGGGAAACAACGCTTTAGGGTGGGATCGTGAGGGCATAGGCGCGTAAGTTCAACAAGTAGGTCGAGGGCCTCTGCTGATGAGGTGGAAAGTTTGCAGCGTCGACAACATCGCAGCCTCGAAGCCCCGCTATTGGGGAGTAACGATGTCCCATAAACAATAACGAGTGTGAAGGTCAGCTTGCTTTTTGCTCCGAGAAAGACTAGTGAACGCTCGATTTCCTTGCTTTTTTTCGAAGAGTGCTTGGGGATCTCCGGGAAGACGCCCTAAGCCATCTACACGTAACATCGAGCGAACGTTTGCTGGTGTAAGTGTTTCTTACGGGCCTGGCGCTGTGAGGCTGTAGCTTGCAACGAGATCCCTCGAGAACCATTTTCGCTCATGGAAGGGAAAAAAACCGCGATTTCCAGAGGTGGGAACAACGATAAAGGCGTGAAACGCACAGAGCGTTGTTAAAACGAGCTGCTAAAGCTACCCTGACCGTACCATTCAAGATACCGTCTGTGCCACGAGAATATGCTCGTGGTACATCTGAAAATGTAACGTAATTATATCTGGGGTTTTTCTTGTCAAAACCACGACATGATTATGAGGCACGCCGTAGAAGAGGACTCCATCAAAATGCGACCGCCACGGCCGGAATCCAACCCGCAAACTTCGGGTCAGGAGCCGAGCAGCGTAACCACTTTACCACCTAGCTGCACAGCTGAAAAAATTTAGTGAGCGTGAAATTTCTTATGAATAGTTTGTCCATACAACTATTTCACTGCTTGCAAGCTTCTGACCACACTTTAAAGGGACACTAAAGATCAAAACAATTTTTCTCGCATTAGTAAAGTAATCTTACACGATACCAAAAACACCACCCTTTCTGCGCGAAGACGCTTAATAAGCGAGAAAACGCGCAAAAAGAAAATACAGGTGGCGACGCCACCTTGGAATTCCCTCACCATTTGCCGTGACGTCACATATTTTTGACGGCGCCTGCTTGGGCCTACGTAGTTCCTAATCGGTCAAATCGAAGTACATTGTCCTCTGAGGGTGCCAGAGACTTGACATAACGAGTTTGTGGAAATTTCGTCGAGCCAGTGGCGCCAAAATACTTTAAATGCTCTTTGAAGTCTTTTACGTCACGAATTACAAAATTCGGCGCAAAATTTAAAAATGAAACTTTGAACTTGGTTTTCTCCTCTAATAATAAACCTATGGTGGTGAAATAAACTACACAAGAGTTCTCCGAGCCCACTTTATCAATATAAACAAATTCATTGTTTCTCTTTGGTGTCCCTTTAATGTCGCTGGTCAGCACTATTACAGCAGAGCTGTTATGGTCGAGGTTTGCTGTGTGTCGTAGACAGAAAATGATCATCATCGTGAACCGGCACGCGCTCAATGACCGCCCAAACACTCTGTACCGAAGGTTTACAAAAGAAGCTCAATGTGCGGCCCCTAATTGGTGTTTGCCACCCATGTGTTGTTCCCTTGTTAATTTTTTAGTGGACCAGTGTGGTGAGTAGTGGGATATGCCCAATTTCTGTGGCACGTGCGCGCTATAGGAGTTTTACAGCAGAGCTGTTATGTTCGAGATTTGCGTGTGTCGTAGATAGAAAGAGAAAGACATTGAAAGAAAGAGAAAACAAGAAGAGAGAGAAAGGGAAGAAAGGCAGGAAAAGAGAGAAAGACAGAGAAACAATCTGATATGGAAAGAAAGAGATAGAAAGAAACAGGATAAAAAAAGATAAAAAAACGCCAGGCCTGCGCTGAAACCGCAGCACAGTCACAGCGAAAGCTGGAAGAGCGGCGTTTCTAGAGCCCGTTAAGCTCTCTTGGGGCTACAATACAAGTACACTAGAAAGGTACGCACTACGCCACAAATCAAACTTTTTGTGAAGTTGGGAAGCACCCACTAAGCCATTATTCGTCATTCTATGGAGAAGCGAGGCACCAGCTACACGTCTGTAAGGCATTATGCGCACTTTGTTGACGTGACGACTGATGACGATGAAGAATTATGGCTCAGCCCTTTGTAATGGGTTGGAATCTTTAAACGGCCCACCAGTTATGTAATTTGCATTGGGTGACGCCCGGTCGCTATTTCCCTCTCCCGTCATGCTGTATACGTTGACGTGGAAGAGAGACGGGGGGGGGGGGGCGAAGAACTTTATTGGGACCCCGAGGTAATGGATCATGCGCTTATGGGCTTCCTTGGCAACCAATACAAGTGCACTTGCGAGGAACCCACTACGCTATAAATCATTGTAATCTTACTGAGACCCCGAGGAAGTGGATCATGCCCTTATGGGCTTCCTTGGCAACCAATACAAGTGCACTTGCGAGGAACCCACTACGCTATAAATAATTGTAATTTTTTAGAAGTAGGGCAGCAGGCACTGTGCCATTTTTCGTCATTCTACAGAGAGCGTTGGTACCTGCTAAACGCATGTAAGGGATTATGCGCAATTTGTTGATTCTGCGCCTGATGACGATGAAGAATTATGGCAGAGCCCTTTTGTAATGGGTTGGAAGCATTCAACAACCTACTCGTTGCGCAATTCGCAATTGTTTGACGCCTGGTTACAGAATTCGCGTTGTGCGACGCTTGGTGCTTATTTTAATCTTCTACCACGCTATATTGCATATGCTAATGTGGTTCCTTCCCGACATGAAGCCTGTATAGCACCTTTTTGCAAAGCAGTTTCAAGCACCGGCATGGCTCAGAGGTTGAATACTGGGCTCCCACGCAGAGGGCCCAGGTTCGAACCTCGTTCCATCCTGGAATTTTTTCTTATTTAGTTTTTTTTCTTATTTCGAGCGATACTGGTTACGGACACCGGCGGCGGCGGCGACAGCGGCGGCGGCGGCGGCGGCGGACAACTACGGCGCCAAAAACGGCCGGAGAAATGATCTCATAACAGCTTTCGCTGTAAAAAGAAAGTGTGCATAGCCATGTATACTACAGCATAGCAAGTGGTGAGAAAGAGACAGGTGGGATGGTAAAAGCCAAGCCAAGCCAGGACAAGCTAGGTGCCCACCAGCTCTGATGTGAACCGGCCTTGCGCGTCTTAGTGCAAGTCGAACTAATTTATTGTATTGTTGCATTCCCATAGCGCTTCTTTCGAAGCTTTTTAGCATTTCGTTTGGCTCTATGTACGCTGCAAGAAGTGCTGCTTCCCATTTTATCCTGACGTATTCTTAACCCTCGTGAACGAAAGCCATAAAATGATTGCGTCTGCAGCACCCCCAATTTATTCCTTATAAGCGAAACTGTACGTATACGAAATACATTGAAACATTTTGCATTGACTATAAAGCACTTCTTTCAGTACATGGTGACCACCCTGCACATCGTCGGCCGGTGTGTTCAGTTCTGTTTTATTTCTCGGAAGCTACTGGTATTGAGAATTAGTTGCGGTAGCTAGCTCGTGTGCAGTGTTTGGTTTTTCTACGTTTAAATTGTAATCGCATATTCTTTCGTAATGTTGGCTAAAGTCGATGTCATTTTTGTTTACTTAGAGAAGGGCCTCACAAAGTGTTCAATTAAGAAGAATAACGAACCATTCTTGTGCAATGTTCTGCACGTCTCACTAGTCAGACACGATGGCCTCAAGACGATATGCTCCGCTGCTCTTCCCGTACAAAAAATGTATGTAGACGATCTATAGACTGTTGAAAAATGGGTTTAGACTGTCTATAGACTGTCTAAACCTATTTTTGTAAGGGTTTAACGCTATGCAAATGAGTACAGAAAGGTTAAGAAAAAGAGCGCTAATCCGTAAAGAAATATGCAAACGCACTTCAGGGCTATTTCTCCGAAACCTCTAGTTTAATTCGGCCATGTAGACTTCTTAAACGTTCGAACCTACAGAGAGTGTTGCGTCACTTACCGTGTGATAGAACGTGAAGGGGAATGAAACGTGAAACTCGCAATTAGATACGCTTCAGTTCGCGGGACTTTACATAGTGACAATAGCGCGTACGTTGCTAAGCTCGCCATATTATCTTCGGTAGGCCTTGAAACACTACATGATCTGCATCTGGGAAACGGCAGCTGGAAAGTTACGTCACAAAGGATGTGCGGCTCTATGGTAATTAGTTTCAACAAAGTAAATGAGCTAATGTTTAGAAAAAAGATTGACATCTACGCAATTAACGAGTTGCCGGCGATTGCCACGCCTTATGAGCACGAAACGCGGTGGTAACTTAGCCAGCACAAAGGTTGATCCCTCTATGAGAGACAGTGCATAGAGTGAAAGAAATTCACAGCACATCCACGAGGTGAATGATGATGAGTGGGGTGAAGCTCCGGAGGGAATCATCGGTAAACCGTGAATCTTCCCATCAATCATGATGATCTCACTCTTTATATCATGATTGATAGGGCGTGAACGCCCCATCAATCATCATATAAAGAGAGAAACACTGTGTGTATATTACAAACATCAAACTTTTATTTTTCTTAATTAGATTATGCTTGGCTTGCGTTGTCCCTTCATTATCACGGCTTTATGGTCCGTGAATTGAAGGGATAGCGGTTCCTGTACGGGTTGCAATTGGAAATTTGAAAATACCAGGTCTATACACGTTCCTCGCACGGTCGTTGATTTCATATGATCAAAGGACGTGCACGTGAGAGCTTATTTGGCTGCCATGTGTTGTATTAACCACTCATTGTTCTTTTCGGTAATATCGACATTCAGGTCACCAACTAATACAAATGGTCTATTCTTGTACTTGTCATAATTGCACAATGCCGTGTCAATGAATGTCTTGATATTCCCACTCGACAAATTGGGTGCAAGGTACATGGTCATGATGATGCATCCATCAAAATCGATGGCAGCATATTCACCGTTGTGGCTCTGTG